>NW_028256199.1:0-21855 GCF_971803275.1 Cyanistes caeruleus | reverse complement strand
GCTAAATTGGGAATGCAAATTAATGTTGCAAAAGGTGATACAGAGGCTGGTTCTGTTGTACCTGTGTCAAATGTCTGGCAGAGCCAAGGCTGAAGTGAACCCACAAGTGTGGGCAGCCCCAGGGAAATCGGCAAAATTAGATATGGAGCCTCTCCAAATTTCCCTTAAGCAACCAGGACAAGAGATGTCGAAAAGCAATCCCCTGTTCCAAGGGAGGGAAGGAAGGGCTCACAGCCTGTCTGGGAGTCCTGCTCAAGGCACGGCTTGGGCAGCCAGGGATGGCTCCCTAGAATGCTCCTATCCTGCCAAACAAGAAATCCAATGGAATCTACAGAATGCTGCAGGACCCAAGAAGAAGAAATGAGATGATGAAACTGAGGCACCCCACACTCTCAGATCCTTACACCAGCCTCAACCAGGTGCCCTCCTCACACTGCTGCCATTCACAACTTGATGCAAAAGATGCTTTCTGGCGATCTGCCCACTTCCAGAGGATGCAAACACAATTCTGCCTTGGGCTGGCAACAAGAGGTAGAAGGGAAAATGCTCAAGACATGGACGGTCCTTCTGCAGGGATGCACGGAAGCACCGGCCTGATTGGGGCAAGCCTTGCAGGAAATATCAAAGGAATTGATCTCACCCCCAGGGACTGGCTTCATGCAGGATGTGGAGGACTTGATCCAGTCAGAAAAACAAGGAGAAGAGGTAGAGGAAGCCTCTGTGAAATGGCTTCATTTTCAGGCGAAAAAGCAGCTTTGAGTAGCTGAAAAAAAAGGGCAAACATTACAGAAAATGTTGAAATATTTTGAGACCCATTTTGACTGAAGGCTTGTGGTGTATTGACTCTGAAAGGGTCCAGTGAATCTGAGAAGTAATGTTACTCAGGACTAAAATGGAGCTTGAACAATTCTTACAATTAACAGGGAATTGTAGGAGCTGGACTGAGGATTCTATCTTTTAGCCAGAACATTCTGTGACTTCTTTAGCCCCAGATAGTCTCAATGTTATGGTGTAGATATAAGAAAGAGAACAAAACTTAACAAAACTAAAAAAATAAAATGATTGATGCCCCAGCCATAGCTCTTGGAGACTCAGAAATCTGAATTGCAAGGGAATATTAAACAGGCCACCCCTGAGCCTGCACTGAAGGCAACGCAGCAGCAGCCAGGGCTCCCCAGCGGGGGAAGCCCCTGGGCCTGCCCACAGATCCTCTGCTCAAATCCTCGGCCTGGCCACCCTCCTTTGCCATCTCCAGCCACTGCGGGACAATCCTTGCTCTCACTCTTGCACCTTCAGGCCTTTCTGTGCCTGCCCTCACCACAGCTGCTGGGGAAGGCACCGGGACAATTCCACTCTGCCTCTCAATTACACTCACACTCTGCCCTGCCTGGGATTCAATTCTGGCAAAATAGACCAACTTGAAAATGGTTTAAAATCTTATTTCTCTAAAGGGACTTGGTTTGCCTTTGCCTTGGGGAAAGGAATTTTAAAGGGTTTTTTAAGGGATGTTCCACCACTCAGCAGAGATGAAATTAACATCTCCACAGACTGGGAATAGCCCAAAAGATTCCCCCCAAGATAACGACCATCAACAAAACATCAACACCCAGCAGCAAACATCAACCAGCATCTTACCCCAGACACTGCCCCAGGCACAGCTGGAGACACCTGGTCTGGAAAAGGCTGAGCGGGAAATCCAGGAGTGCCCACCTAATTCCCATCACAGGCACAGAAATCCGGATGCAACAGGAAACCAAATCCTAACAACTCCACACCTTGAAACCAATGAACAATAAACCAATGGATTTCTATGGGGTCAGAGTGTATGAATTTAGGAAAATCTAGTCAAACTCATGTGTCATGGAATGATTTTCTCTGCACACCCAGCCTAAGTGTGCATGAAATTATTCCTGTTGCACATTCTGGCCAGAATCAAGTAATGTCTTATTTTTCTAAAGACATTGTTGAAGAGTTTTTGCTTTTCTCAGTTTCAGTGAAAGGATTACACAGTTAGAGTAATTTTTTGTAATAATTTTACTTCTCTATTGTCGGTTCTGTTTGGGCCAGTGGTGTGAGAATCAGTTTTAGTCCTAGGAGAATGAAAAGATAACACTTGATTGCTTTCTCATTTTTGTTTTATATTTGTACTTGACTCTTAGTCATGACAAAATGATGGTATGAGTTTTTTGATGTTCCCATTTAAACTGAACTTTCAAAACTAGAAGAGCTTTAAAGTTGGTGCTTTAACACATAAACAATTAGTAGAATATTGTTTAAAAAAAAATAAACAGCAGATCTGTGGGGGGCCACGTGTGAGTCATGGGATGTCTGCCCTGGAAGAGAAGCTTTGCTCCAGGCAGCCAGGAGAGGAGCTTTAGAAATGCAAATTAACACTGATGGGACAAAGCCTGCACAATGGCCCAGGGGCTTCCTGGCTGCAGGAGGAACTGGGCTGATTCCAGGAAGGAAAAAACAGAGGCAATGAGTGAATCTGCTTGGAGATAGGGCCAGGGACTTGTACATAAGGCAACAAAGGGAGAAACCATCATTTTCAGAAAATGTTACTAATTGACAAGGACTGCTGCTCAGACCAAGTCCCGATACATTTCTGAACTTCCAGAAGAACAAACACTTCACAGAGCCAGGAATATCGGGTGTTATACAAAAAGGACATGCAGTAGGCGGATCGGGAAGGCTGAACCTTCCAAGCACCTCGGCCAGTGTTGGGCAAAGGGACAGGGACATGCGGCCGGGAAAATCAGGACAAAAACGAGGCCGCGTCCTCCAACAACTGGAGAGAGCGCACGGCAAATGCCCCATGGCCTCTCCCTTTGGGCAGCAATAAAGTCACTTGCACACCACTCCTCTGGCTCCTTGGGCCACACAAACCTCTGGCGCCGGGAATTTTCCCGCCCGGTCCCGGGCACAGCGCAGCCACCTCCGGCCTCCCGACACGAAGCGGGACGAGCCAGCGCTGCTCCGCCACCGCCTCCTGCCGAGGCCCCAGCGGCAAGGAGACCGCGGGCAGCCGCTCCCGCAGCGCCCTCAGCCCAGGGCCAACACGGGCCGGCCACGGCACAAGCCACCCGCCACAGCCCCCTGCCGCCCCCTCCCGGGCCCGCAGCGAGCCCCGAGCCCCCGCAGAACCGAGCGCGGCTCCCACCTGCGATGGCCGGGGCCGCCTCCGAGCTCCGCCGCCGCCTCACCGGGCTCCGGCCGCTGCTGCCGCCGCTGCCGGGCCCGCACAGACGCTCCGGCAATGGCGGCTCTCCTGCCCCACGGCCGCCCTCGGGGCGCCAGCGGGGCCGGGCTTGTCTCCGCTCTGCCCAATCAGCGCGCGCCAGAACCACGAGTGACGGGAGAAGCAGCCAATCGCAGCGAGCGGCGGGCTCTGCACACGGCACAGCCCCGCCCCGCGCTCTCAGGGCCCGCCCCGGGCTGCGTGAGGGGAAAGGCGGGGATGAGGAACAGCCCTGGAACGGGCCGGGCCCGAGCCGCCATTGAGCTCCCAACACAAACAAAGTTCTCCGCACCTCCCGGCCCGCCTTGCCCAGCCCTGGCTGCTGGGTGCCTCCGGCTCGGCGGGAAACTCTGGAGCCTCATGCACATCTAATTAGGAGCATCAGTGCATCGCTGTGATTTCCCCCAAAAAAGGGAACACACCCCCCCCCCCCCCCCATCCCCTTTGGCTGAGTGGAGGAGAGGAGAGATTTCTTGCACAAAACTCCCAAAATTACCAAAACCAAAGCGAAGTGAACCGGGACCACCCAGCAGCGCCTCTCTGCCGTCCCAGCTGAAGCCCTCGCTGGCTGCTCCAGGCTGGAGCGGCACACTGGGAGCACTGGGAAGGGGCCCCGGCTCGGGGCGCAGCCCCCGGGGCAGCCCCACGGCCCCCACGGCAGCTCCAAGGCTCCGCCAGCCGGGATGGAACGTGGGACGGGGAGCAGGGGAAGGGACGGGGATACCGGAGCCGAGGAAACACGAGGGGCACCGGGGGCACTTCACGAGCATTTAATGCAAAAGGTAAAATCATAAGGGAGACAAAAGCAACAGCACCTGTAGCACCATAGCACAGGGCCACACAAGGACATGTCCCACTGCTGTGGGGTGATGCTGGCCCGAGTCCAGGCACCCACCACAGCTGCTCTCTCACTGCCCTCCACAGCCACACAGGGAGAGAAAATTTAATCAAGGGTTCATGAGTTAAGGACCCGAGACTGTTTCCTCATCAAACACAGTCATGGGCAAAACAGGAGATATAAATTGAATTTATTGCCAATAAGCTCAGAGCAGGAGAATAAGAAGACCCTTAAAAGCACCATCCTTCCACCCCTCCCTCCTTCCAGCTCTGCATCCTAACCTGGCAGTGCAAGGATACAGGGAATGGAGGCATGGTCAGTTCATCTCCTGGGGCTTTTCCTGCTGCTCAGGGACAGGAGTCGTTCCCCTGCTGCACTCTGGGATCTCTCCCACCAGAGAGGTCTCCAGGAACTTCTCCAACCTGAGTCCATTCCATGGGAGCAGCCCCCTCACAGTGCTGCAGCGTGGGTCACTCTGCCACGGGGTCAGACCTTCCAGGACAGGCGGCTCCAGCAGGGACCCCTCTGTCCACAGGTGTCCCCTGGGGTCACAGCCTCATCTCAGGCATTCCCCTGCTCTGGCATGGGCTTCTCCAGGGACTGTGGGTGTATCTCTGCATCCCAGTGAATCTCCAGGGGCAGTCAATCTGCAATTCCCATTGTTAGTCTGTGTTCTGATGGATGTTCCTGCCCCTGTGTTCATCCAGGTGCCCACAGGGAGTCAGGAAGATCTGTTTGGTCAAGATTGAACTCTGTGAGAAGCTCTTCCCACACTGGGGACACTCGTAGGGCCTCTCCCCAGTGTGGATGTGCTGGTGCCTGATGAGGGTGCAGTTTTGTGAAGCCCTTCCCACAGTCAGGGCAGTGGAAGGGCCTCTCCTCTGTGTGAATCCACTGATGTTTAATGAGACCTGAGCTCCTTGGAAATCTCTTCCCACACTCAGGATGCACTGGTGTGCCCCAAGGTTGGAGCTCCAGCTGAAGCCCTCTCCACACTCCCCACACGTGTAGGGCATTTCCCCTGTGTGGATCTTCTGGTGACAAATCAGATTGGACATCTCAATGAAGCTCTCCCCACATTCCCCACACTCGCTGGGGCATTCTCCTGTGTGGATGTTCTGGTGCCAGATCAGGTGGGAGCTGCAATTGAAGCTCTTCCCACATTCCAAGCACTTTCCAGGCTTTTCCCCTGTGTGGATCCTATGGTGGTTAATCAGGACAGAGATCTTCCTGAACCTCTTCCCACACTCCCCACACTCCTAGGGGCTCTCCCCAGTGTGAATCACCTGGTGCCAGATCAGATGGGAGCTATTCTTGAAGCCCTCCCCACACTCCCCACACTCCCAGAGCCATTCCCCAGGGTGGATCCTCTGGTGTTCCCTCAACTTGAAGCTCCAGCTGAAGCCCTTCCCACATTCCAAGCATTTGTGGGGCTTCTCCCTGCCATGAGCTCTCTCCCCCAGCTCTGAGCTCCGGCAGGATCTCCAGATGCCTTCCTGGCACAGGGGGGATCTTTCCTCCTTGCAGCTCCCTGGGCTGGGTTTGCAGCCCCTCCTCATGCAGGATCTCTGGGGATTTTCCTCCTCTTCCTCCATTTGGCCATGGCTTGGGAATGACAAATTCTGGTTTGGGGGAAATCAAAGTGGGAGTGCCTTGGATTAGAGGCTCCTCCTACCCAAGTCCATGTCTAGAGCTCAGCAGGAGTCTTGTGTCCATGAAAATCTCCAAAATATCAAGATTCAGCCCAAAAAAATCTCCCAGGAGTTCCCCATCTCTCGTCTTTCCTATTTGGTCTCCCAGAAGTTTCTCTTCCCTGGGATGATGGGGGTCCAAGGGCTCCAGGGGTTCCCCCTTCTCTGGGGTCCTCCTTAGCGATGATCCAGGGGCTTTTGGGGGTCCATGGGGTCCCTTCTCCCCTGATCTCTGCTTTGAGATCCCAGGGATCCCAGGAGTCTCTCCTCTCCAGGCTCCCACTTCTCCAAGCTGCCAGGATCCCCCAGCTCTGGGATCGCCCCTCGCTGCTCTCCCCACTCTGGGGGTCCCAGGGGTTCCTCTCCTCTGCTCTCCCAGGGGTCCCCAGGACCAATGTCCTCCCCCAGCCAATACTGGGCAATGGCCACGTGGACCCCAAAGATGCCCCGAGGGGCTCAGCTTTGGGGTCCTGCAAGATCCAAACCTACACACACAGAGGGAAAAAACCTCCCAGGGATGCCAGACAATATTTGGGGCTCAATTCCGTAATCTGCAAGTTCCAAACACACCCCAATTAAAAGACCCTCTCAGGGACCCCCTGACAGATTTGGGACCAGCTCCCCCTCCCTGCTCACCTGCAGGATGAGGTGGGGGCGATGGGCCCGTGGCCGGGGGTGCTGCGGACACAGGGGGCACTGGAACCTCCAGCTTCTCCTTCTATTCCTGTTCCTGCTCCTCCTTTTCCTTTCTCCCTCCTCCTGCTCCTCCTCCTTCCCAATCCCACCTCCTCCCCAGTTCTGCCTTCTGTATATTTACAGTAGAGAATCTTGCTTGTTTTTAGACCTAGAACAAAGATTCCAGATGGAACAAGCCTTGCTGGTTTTATTCAGCAGTATCAGTGACTACAGGTCGTGTTTGCTTTGGTTTGGTGCTGTCCTCGTTCCTCCTCAGTGCTCAGACTGGGCTATGGGGTGTCCTTGTTTGCTGCATTTTCAGAGTTCCTCTTGGATCCTTTGGGCAATAGGCCGTGCCCTGGGAGGATTCTTTGTGCTCCTTTGTGACACAGGAGAAGCTTCCAGGCGGTTTTTGCGTGAGCGGCTGCTGTGGTGTCACAGGAGCGTTGCCACGTCCCCGTGGTGTTCCCGTTGCTGTGGGACACGGAGGCCTCAGTGTCCAGAGCGGCTCTGGGCGCCTGCTCGTTGTCAGAGGATCCTCCTGCCCGAGGCATTCTCAGCAGCCAGCCCAGCCCCTGACGGGTGTCCTTCTGTGCTTGCAGGGGTACAGTCTGCAGACGTGTGCAGCGCAGCCAAAATGATGCAGCAAGTGGTTGCTGCAGTTGGCACTCTGTTCTCTGTGGCTTATTCGGGGTATTTTTTAACCCACTTGGCACGTAAGTTGAGGTTTTCCCTCGGTGCAGCCTCTGTGGCTTTGGGCTTGCTGTGTGCTTTCTGTTCTTCCACTGGAACGGAGTTGACTGTGTAACCAAATTGCCATGAGGACAGGGTTGGTTTGGGAGAGCTCCTGCCAGCAGCTGCAGCTGAAAAAGGGGGTGTCTGCAGCCAGCGGGGCATGCACAGCATTTGCAATGAGGCCTGGGGGGGTTCTGTTCCCTCAAGCGGGGAGTCTGTGGCAGCGGAGCCTGGAACTCCCTCCGTTTGCTGCTCCAGCCAAGAGCTGACACAGCCCAGTATTTTGTGCTGCTCTCTTGCTTGCTGTGTGAAGGGCCTGTGGCTCCTGGAGGGATGCTGTGAAAGCAAAATGCTCTCTCGGGCTTGCCTTGCTCATTTCCCACCACAGGCAGTTTTTTCCTAACAACATCTGGTTCACGTTCCCTCTCCCGTTGCAGGGCACCTCACGCGTGGATCCCAAGCAGCTCCTCCTTCGGTGAGTAGCAAAGGAAGCTTTGGTGTTCAGAATTGTGCAGCAAGTTGTGAGCTCGGCGTGTGGCAGCCGAGTGCCAGCCTGGGAGGCTGAAGGGAAGTTCCTGTCAGTGTCTTTGCAGCAGCAGCAGCAGCAAAGAGATCCCTGGCAGTTTTCTCTGTTTCTGCTGAAGAGCTTTTGAAGAGCTGCAGGACTGGTTTTGCAAGCAGAAGATTGCTTGCTGGCTTTAGCCATGCTGGAATATGGAATTCCCAACAATAAGTGGCAATGTGGGCTTTAGCCCATTGTTAGTTTGAACAGCTCTGAACCCTATTTCTGCTTAGTGCATCTGGATGTGTAGCTGAGGATAAAGAAGGTGATAACTGAGATAGAACTTCCCGTCCCTCACGCTCCCGTCTGTCCACAGGGCACCAAAGCAGCATCAGCACCTCCTCTGGCTCCCTCTGCTTGCAAAGAGGAGGCCAAAGAGGAGGAAGAGAGCAGTGAACTTCCCGCTGTTCTGGGAGACGAGGGCGAACACGCCGCAGTTTGGGAAAACAACGGCGAGGCTCCCGCGGTGTGTGACAAGGACAGTGGACATCTCCCGGTGGGGGACGAGGACGGTGGATGTCCCCTGGTGTGGGATGAGCATGGCCAAGCTCCCATGGCATGGGACGAGGATGACAGCAATCTCCCGGTGTGGGATGAGGACAGAGAACGTCCTGTGGCTTGGGAAGAGGAGGGTGAACCAGCAGCATTTTGGGAAGAGGATGAGGAACCTGCACTGCTTTGGGAAGAGGATGGAGAACTTCCCTCTGCTCCTGAAGAGGACACCGAAGCTCCCTGTGCTGCAGGATCCTGGGCTGAACATTCTGACAGCAGCACAGCCCTGCAGCCAGAGGGGAGCGGGGAGTGGAGCCTGATGCAGCTGAGTACGTCTGCTCTGTTCCTGTGTGCCAGAGCAGGGTGCTGTGTGTGTGTCTCAGCATCAGCTGCACCCAGGGTTGCTCTGCAGCTAAATGGCACAGGGTCATTTATTGTCCTTCCCCAGCTGAGAGCAAGGGGCTCCCGGCCCCAGGGAGTGGGGCTGCATTCTGGCTCTCATCTGAGAGGGAGCATCTTCCACCTGGTTTCTTTCAGGGAACACGGTGAGCGTGGGGGAGCCTGCCGAGAAATACCTGGAACTGGAGCAGATTGGCCAAGGGTAAGTGCAAGGCAGTTACTTCTGCACAAGCAGGGCCCAGGTATTTTGCTGGTGCAGGATGCAGTGAGAAGTCAGGAGAGCTCCAAACCCCTTCAGACACTGGGGTACGATGCTGCTGTCTCTCAGTGCTGATCAGAATTGATAACTGTGGTCAGAAGGCACCTTGCATGGCAGAGGGCTGGTGGCTGCTGTGCTGTTGTTTGAAGGGTGGATGCACTCGGGTGTTTTGTGAACGCTGCAGGCAGCAGAGATCTCCTGTCTGGGCTGGCTTTCACTGCCAGGGCCTAAAGCGCTGCTTCTTTCTTCTCTGCTGTTTTGTCTCCAGGGCTTTTGGAACCGTTTCCAAAGGACTCGACAGGGCCACGGGAGGAGAGGTCAGTGTCAACACGCCCAGCACGTCTGGCAGCTCTCGAGGGCTTTCCCCTCTGCTGGGAGCTGTGGCTGGAGCTGTGGGGCCCAGCAGAGCTTTCCTGCACAGGCTGCTCCTCTGAAGGCAGAGCAGGGTCAGCCTGCAGAGCACAGCTGGGACAGACTTGGTCCTTCTCAAGTGCCCAAAGGAAGGCAAGGAGGGCAGCAGTGTCTGTCAGAGCAGGACACGCTGGCCTGGTCTTCATGTCTAAAAGTGTGAATGCATCAGCTGGTGGAGACTGAGGCCAAATTTACCTTCATCCCAGCCTCGGACAGGAACACTATTTAGCAGTTTTATCATCCTGAGTTTCATCAGGATACCTCAAGGCCTAATTAAGGAGAGATCCTGCTTGGGCTCAGTTTGGGGTTTTAGTCTTACTGCAGCTGTTCCCACAGAGACAGGAGAGAAATGAGAAGATGGATGTGCAGAGCAAAGCTCTCTCCTAAACCCTGCAGCTGTGTTTGGGTCTGGTGTCAGTGGCAGCTGTGACAGGGATTATCTGAGCAATGGATGTGCACGTTTGCTTTGTTGTGCTATCCCAAACAGGGCAGGGACATTTGAAATCATGGCCAAATGCCATAGAATTGCTAAAGGGTTCCCGGCTGTTTTGCTCTGTGTGCACGGAAACAGAATTACCTCCTGCTTGCAAAATGTGTTGGAATAATAATCCTAAGAGTGTTGAGGCCATTTGAGAAGACTGTAGGTGCAGAGAATGTTGTTAGAGCTTTGAGGCTGACAGCTGAGGGAGCATTTCTGCAGAGCTTACAGAGCCAAATGTCTCTGGCCATGAGTCCTGTAACAGCCCCAGCGAGCAGAGCAATGGGCTGTGGGAATGGCACTTGCTGAGCTCTGGTGTCCCATCCCAAGGCAGTTTGGCACAGCCCGGCTCGCTCGCTCCAAAAAGACTCGCTCCGTGTTTGCTGTGGCCTCCTGCCACAGACTGCTCCAGTTAAAGGTCTGCAATGTCCCTTCAGGTGGCCATCAAGAAAATGAGTCTCAGAGGGCACAACAGGGAACGAGCTGTGAATGAGGTCGTGGTCCTGAAGGACAAGAAGAACCCCAACATTGTCAACTCTTTGGACAGGTGAGTGCTTCAGGTCTTTTCCCATACACGGGCCCTGCGTTCATCTTTCCTGGCATCCCCAGTCTGTAGCCTGTTCTGAAAATGCCTGACCCGGCCATATCTTCCCAGAACAACAGCCTGGCACTTCACTCCTTCCATGTGCTTTTGTTGCTTTGCTTTGGCTTTTTCTTCAAGTTGACCCCATTTGCTGTGTTTTACAGCAAGTGCTGATAAACCCTGGTAGAAATTATTTTCCTTGTCTTCTTCTTCCCAGCCCTTTCCCATTGCTGCAGGTGCCAGGAAAACCAGGTTCTTGTTTCCAGAAATGCCTCATTTGCCCATTTTTCAATGGCCTTGCCTATTTCTGAAGGGACTTTGTGCAAGGTTTTCCAAGCATTTGACTGCTTTTGCCCCAAGTGCTGCACGGCCTCCTCCCCTGCATAACTCTGGAAGTTGTGTTGCCTTGTTCCGGAGGGAATGGTGGAACTGATGAGTTCAGATGCTGAAGCAGCTGGGGACAAGTGTTGTGGTTCCACATTGAGCTGGGCTGTGGCTAAAGTGCATTTTTCACCTGCTTGCCATCTAAGGCCTCTCCTTTCTCCCGGGTGCCTCCTTCTCCTTCAGACTGTGCAGATTCCAAGGCCTGTGCAGCCTGGCAGGAATGTCTCTCCATCTGATTCTGTCCTCATTGACAAGTGACCTGGGAACAAAACTCCACTCTGGGCTTTTCCCTGGGGGAACTGAGCAATGCACATTCATCTCTGTGCCATTGTTCTCCTCTTCCAGCTTCCTTGTTGATGGAGATCTCTGGCTGGTGATGGAATACATGGATGGAGGAACTTTGCAGGACGTTGTCAGACAGACACGCATGGCTGAAGGAGAGATGGCAGCTGTCAGTCAGGAGGTGAGGGATCCTGCTTGTGCTTCCCATGGCTGGGACACCATGGTCCTTCCAAAGAGGCTGTGAGAGCAGAGTGGCTCCATGCTCAGGCCTTTGTTTCTGTGTTGTTTTTATGAGCTGGAGAGGAAAGAGCCTCTGAAGTGAATGGCCTGCAAATATCACTGCATTTCTACTCTGCTCATGTCCCTCTTTCCTGCTGTTGTGGTACTCTTTGTCTTTTTTGGACCTGATTTGCTGCTCTCAGCTTTGCCTTGAACCTTTTGCCTGGAGCTTGTCTGCACTGCACTCCTGGGCTGTCACAGCAAAGTTGCTGCTGGCAGAATTCTAAACTGTCCTTTCTTGTGTGATATATTCCGGCCTCTGATTTTTTCCCCTCGTGTTTCTTGTTGTCTCTCAGTGTCTGCAGGGCCTGGATTTCCTCCATTCCAACCGGGTGATCCACAGAGATCTGAAGAGCTCCAACATCCTTCTGGGAATGGACGGCTCTGTCAAGCTGGGTGGGTGTTCCTGGCCAGGCACAGCGCTCCCGGGGTGCGGCTGTGGGGCTGCTTCCCAGTGAGGGCCAGAGCCCCACAAGTGCTGCTGGTGGCACTGCCCGGCCCCTGCTGCCAGCTGAGAGCGGCTGCCCCGTGCAGAGAGCTCAGGAGAGGAGCAGGCTGTCAGGAGTGCCTTTGCTCTGGGTATGGCCCTCCCAGAGGGGCAGGAGTTGCAATCTAAAGCTTCAAAGGAAATCATTAAAGCCAAGCATGAAAAGCTGAGGGCTTCTTTCAGGGTCCAGTTCCATCTTTCCTTGGCTACAGCCCTGAGGACATTTCCAGCTGGATTCAGCACTGCATTCCCAGACTGAGAGTGGGGAATCTTTGTGCTTGGTTTCCTCATTGCAGCTGCCTTTGACAGTGCTTGTTTCTGTCCTCAGCTGATTTTGGCCTCTGCGCTCAGCTCAGCCCTGAGCAGGACCAGTGCAGCTCCATGGTGGGCACTGCTCACTGGATGGCCCCAGAAGTTGTGACCAGTTCTCCTTACGGCCCCAAGGTGGACATCTGGTCCTTTGGCATTGTGACCATCGAGATGGTGGAAGGAGAACCTCCTTACTTCCAGCAAACGGGGGCCATGGTAAGAGGCAAATTCTCCAGGCTTTGCAGAGGCCTGTGAGCACAGGGTGACCCTGCACTGGGAGGAGCAGCTGGAGGTTTCTGCACATCGCAAAGGGAATTCCCACAGCACCTGAGCCTGAACACAGACAAATATTCTGCAGTCTCCAGCAACAATTTGCTTTGGCATTTAAGTTGTTGCAGCTCTTGTGAGGATGACCCAAATACATGAAGCAAGTGCATCAGCTCTAATGTTGTCTTGTAGAAAACCCCAAACCAACCCCAACACCCACACCTAAACCCAACAAGATTTCTGGAGGAGTTTCTAAAAGAGGTTTTGTGAGATGAACTCCCCCTGGCTCTTCTCACTGGGAAACTATACTGAAACATGAAGATGATTGTTTAACATCCCCACACTCTAACATATTTCTTTCCTTCCTTTCACTTTCTCTGTGTCACCAAGGCTGAGCTTTCAGCCACACAAACCTGCTGTTCCTTGCCTGGCAGTTTCTGGCATGGGGCATCAGGAATGCTTTTACTTGAGTGTCAGTGGCACTGCAGAGATGCATTTGATGTAAGAATCCCTTAAAATAACACAGGCAGACCACACTGACTCTTGAAAATGGCCTGTAAAGCTGGTGTGTGTATTTGGAGAAGCAAAATGGGCTATTTCTGATGGAGGTTCCTACTGACAAAGTCAGCCAATGCAATCGGCTCTGAAGGCAAGATCATTTGGATGTTGCAATGGCTGTGGCTGCACCAGGGTTTGGGTTTTTTGGCTGGCCCAGAAGAATGAGCTGTGAGCAGCAGCATCTGTGCCAGGGAGGAAAGTGCCCGGGGAGCTGGGGCAGAGAAAGCGGGCTGGATGTGAGCACGTGTGGGTGTGGAGGAAGCTGTCAGAGCGCTGTGTTTGCTTTTCCTGCAGGCCCGCGCTCTGATCCGGCAGAACGGGAGCCCGCAGCTGCAGGAGCCCAGGCGCCTGTCGGCTCTGCTGCGGGACTTCCTCGAGTGCAGCCTGGAGCCGGACGAGGAGCGGCGCTTCTCTGCCCAGGAGCTGCTGCAGGTGAATGCCAAGCGGCTGCGGGGGAAACGGCAGCGCCAGGGAGGGCTTTTCTTGTGGGGCCCCCCTCCCATCATCTCCAGTCCCGCTGCTTTTCACACGCAAAGCCAGCAGAATCCTCGCCTGCTTTGGCTTGGCAGGCTCCTGTCGAGCTCATCTGGAGCTGGTGCCCCGCCACGAGCGGGGACATCTTCAAGCACATCAGGTGGCTCAGAGCCCTGCCTGACCTGAGCCTGGATGTTTCCAGGGAGGAGCCACCTCCCACATCTCTGGGCTCCCTCTCTCAGTGTTTCCCCACTCTCCTGCTACAGCAATTCTTCTTTACATCTAATCTGAGCCTGCTTCCCTCTCTTGACTTTCAAACCATTCCCCTTTGTCCTGTTGCAACAGAGCCTGTGAGGAACTTTAGTCTGGAAAGTAACAGTTCATTTCTTTCTTTTTTATCCCTTGGGCAGCACCCATTTTTGTCATCAGCCAAGCCTCTCTCCAGCCTGACCCTTCTGATCACTGCAGCAAAGCAACTGAGGGAGCAGCGCAGGAGGAGATGAAGCCCTTGACGAGAGCTTTTCGTTACAGTATTTAGGAGAAGTAGTTAGTTAGGATAGTTAGCACTGTTAGTTAGTTAGGGTAGTTAGGACAGCCTGTTTGTTATGGCAGTTATTTGAATAAAATCTCTGTTAAACCTCAATCCCTTGAGGTGTCCTGTCCTTCTCCCGCTGTGACTCAGCTGCCCGGAGCACTGTGAGGGGAGAGCGGGCCCAGCCTCGCCCAGAGCTGAGCCCCAGCAGAGCCTGGCAGAGCCCAGAGCAGCCTCGGCATCTGCAGAGTCAGCCTGGAAGGAGGCGCTTGAAGCCTTCTGGGCTGCAGCCTGCTCTTGCTTACAAACTGTGTGCGCTGGAAAATGCCTCTGGTTCTGCGGGAGGGCAGAAGGGGCCCGGGGAAGGCACAAGTGCTCCATGCAAGGGAAAAACCTGCCCTGTGTTTGTGATAAAGAACTATGTTGTTGTTGCCCTTTGCTATTATGTGCTGGCTTTTGCCAATTATTATAATCACAATGATTTTGACATAGCACAGTTTGTAATCACTTTTAACTGCTTTTGATATAGTAGAATTTGTCAGCTTTCTGTAGCCAATGCCCTGGCCCCTGTGTAGCTCATATCCTCAGGACATCATTTATGGATGATATTTTAGTTTGTGGACAGTGTGATAAACATATATTATAGTTTTGGCTTTTACAGAATATTAAGGTGTATGTTATGTGTTGTGCAATATAATGTTAACTTTGGCAGAAGTAGCTGTGATATAACAACAAATGCTTTTATTTTTGTAACTAACTGACAATAATGAGAATAACTCAGATGTATTTCTGAAATAGCTGATGTTGATTTAAAGTACTTGTGGAAGTAGCTAAAACTGTCTGCACGGTCAGATAACATTTAAGGAACAGATGTGACAAGGACCCGTGCCACTGACCCTTGGGCTATCAGTACCTGTCTCCTGCTGCGAGCATGGAACGGGGCTGTTGTGAGGGAGTCACACACAACCCTCAAAACAACAATCCACAATTACTGCTCCTACTCTAAAAAGGCAGGTCAGGGGTTGAAACAAGCTAAAGAATTCCTGGAACATATAAACGAGTTCAGAGCAATGTTTGAATATGTATTAATGTTATGGATATGTATTTGACCAATGCAATGAAAAAATATAGAAGAGTTGTTACTGATGTGCTTCTGGTTATGGCTACGCACCCAATGCTGTTTTTATCCCCTTTTATCCCTTATTAAACTTTTAAAAATTTTCAAGAGGTAGGCTCATTTCTTACAAAACCCAAGGTGCTCACACCTTGCTTTTTCCCCAAGCCAAGATTTGTCAATCCCAAACTTTGTCCGGATGGAGAAGGAGGATTAGAGGTAAAGGAAGGTACCCCGGGATCCCCAGGAAGGTCAGGAGGAAGCCACTGCCCTTTTCCCCCCTCTCCTCTGCTCTATCTCCCAGCCCAGCATTGCCCCCAGCTGCAGGACAACCCCGCTGCTAATGCCAGATTGGGGGGATCTCCTTCCCCATCCCTCTGGCATGGAGACAAATCCCATCCTCTCTTTCTCCAAACTCCTTCCTCTCTTCATTCTGCCTTTCACCCATCTACATTCCTTTACCTTTTCCATCCTCTCTGGTTCCTTCTTGTACCTTCCCCTCATTCTGCTTTGTCCTTTCCCTTCTCCCTGTCTCTTCCTCTCCTTGTCCTTCCTCCTGCAGGCACTGAGCTGTGGACAGAGACCAGGGAAAACAAATCCCTGCCACAGAACCTCGTGGAAGAGGCCATTTGGAGCAGCTGCTCCACAAAGAAATCCAAAGGGGAGGAAAAGCCCCCAAGATCCCACAGCAGGAGGGGCTGCAAACCCAGCCCAGGGAGCTGTGAGGGGGAAAGACCCTCCCTGTCCCACAAAGGTGGCCGGAGACCCGGCCAGAGCTCAGAGCTGGGGGAGAAGCCTCATGGTGGGGAGAAGCCCCACAAGTGCTTGGAATGTGGGAAGGACTTCAAGTGGAGCTTCAAGCTGAAGAAACCTCAGAACATCCACAGCGGGGATTGGCCCTACGTGTGTGGGGAACGTGAGAAGAGCTTCAGGTGCAGCTCTGCCTAGTTCTGGTGCCTCCAAAGATGGCGGTGCTGGATGCAGAGATCCATGAGGATGCAGAGATCCCCCCACAGCCCCTGGAGAAGCCCATGCCTGAGCAGGGGAATGCCTGAGATGAGGCTGTGACCCTGGGGGACACCTGTGGACAGAGGGGCCCCCGCTGGAGCCGCCTCTCCTGGAAGGACTGAACCTGTGTCAGAGTGACCCACGCTGCAGCACTGTGAGGGGGCTGCTCCCCATGGAATGGACTCAGGTTGGAGAAGATCCTGGAGACCTCTTCGATGGGAGAGATCCCAGAGTGCAGCAGGGGAACGACTCTTGTCGCTGAGAAGTGAGAAAAGCCACGGAAGATGAACTGACCATGGCTCCATCCCGGCTGGCGGAGCCTTAGAGCTGCCGTGGGGGCCGTGGGGCTGCCCCGGGGGCTGCGCCCCGAGCCGGGGCCCCTTCCCAGTGCTCCCAGTGTGCCGCTCCAGCCTGGAGCAGCCAGCGAGGGCTTCAGCTGGGACGGCAGAGAGGCGCTGGTGGGTGGTCCCGGTTCACTTCGCTTTGGTTTTGGTAATTTTGGGAGTTTTGTGCAAGAAATCTCTCCTCTCCTCCACTCAGCCAAAGGGGATTGGGGGGGGGGGGGGGTGTTCCCTTTTTTGGGGGAAATCACAGCGATGCACTGATGCTCCTAATTAGATGTGCATGAGGCTCCAGAGTTTCCCGCCGAGCCGGAGCCACCCAGCAGCCAGGGCTGGGCAAGGCGGGCCGGGAGGTGCGGAGAACTTTGTTTGTGTTGGGAGCTCAATGGCGGCTCGGGCCGGGCCCGTTCCAGGGCTGTTCCTCATCCCCGCCTTTCCCCTCACGCAGCCCGGGGCGGGCCCTGAGAGCGCGGGGCGGGGCTGTGCCGTGTGCAGAGCCCGCCGCTGGCTGCCATTGGCTGCTTCTGCCGTCACTCGTGGCTCTGGCGCGCGCTGATTGGGCAGAGCGGGGACAAGCCCGGCCCCGCTGGCGCCCCCAGGGCGGCCGTGGGGCAGGAGAGCCGCCATTGCCGGAGCGTCTGTGCGGGCCCGGCAGCGGCGGCAGCTGCGGCCGGAGCCCGGTGAGGCGGCGGCGGAGCTCGGAGGCGGCCCCGGCCATCGCAGGTGGGAGCCGCGCTCGGTTCTGCGGGGGCTCGGGGCTCGCTGCGGGCCCGGGAGGGGGCGGCAGGGGGCTGTGGCGGGTGGCTTGTGCCGTGGCCGGCCCGTGTTGGCCCTGGGCTGAGGGCGCTGCGGGAGCGGCTGCCCGCGGTCTCCTTGCCGCTGGGGCCTCGGCAGGAGGCGGTGGCGGAGCAGCGCTGGCTCGTCCCGCTTCGTGTCGGGAGGCCGGAGGTGGCTGCGCTGTGCCCGGGGCTGGGCGGGAAAATTCCCGGCGCCAGAGGTTTGTGTGGCCCAAGGAGCCAGAGGAGCGGTGTGCAAGTGACTTTATTGCTGCCCAAAGGGAGAGGCCATGGGGCATTTGCCGTGCGCTCTCTCCAGTTGTTGGAGGACGCGGCCTCGTTTTTGTCCTGATTTTCCCGGCCGCATGTCCCTGTCCCTTTGCCCAACACTGGCCGGGGTGCTTGGAAGGTTCAGCCTTCCCGATCCGCCTGCTGCGTGTCCTTTTTGTATAACATCCGATATTCGTGGCTCTGTGAAGTGTTTGATCTTCTGGAAGTTCAGGAATGTAGCGGGACTTGGTCTGAGCAGCAGTCCTTGTCAATTAGTAACATTTTCTGAAACTGGTGATTTCTCCCATTGCTTCCTTATGTACAAGTCCCTGCCCCCATCTCCAAGCAGATTCACTCATTGCCTCTGTTTTTTTCTTCCTGGGTGTTCTTTGTTTTTGGGATTGCTGTCAGTGCCCTCATTCTCTGTCCTTTTGTAGCCGTTTGTGGCTCAGGAGGCCTGGCTGCCACCTGCATCCCCTTGCTCAGCTGCTGAATGAGCTGCACTCAGCAAGGTGTGGTGCATGGTAAAAAGATGAGAGTTGCTGTAGCACAGGAGAGGAGAAAGAGCATTTGTTTAACCCATGGTCTGCTAGGGAAGCACAAACTGTGTCCCCTTCCCATCCTTATCAGGTCAAGTATATGAGCTGCTTTGGTATTTCCTTTGTTATCTGTTTTACTACTTTTCCATTGCCATCTGTTTTCCATCAGCAGTTTGAGTTACGTAACTTTTCCCAAACCTCTCCTTTTTCTGCTGGAAGGTAATCTGATCCCATCCCATGGTGAAATGTTGTGTTCGTCATCTGAGTGGATTGGTTGGGGGGAAGGTCAGGAGCTGGAGCTGTGTGGTTGGTTATTATTTCAATAGCATCCTGTAATCTAATTATCAGATAGAAATGAGAAATGGTTTCTCTGGTACCTGATGTGAATTCATCAGGGTTCCCAGGGTCTGGTCCGTGGTGTTGCAGGATTTGTTCTGGTGGCCGTTCATCTTTTCCCCATTTCTGGGTGCTCCCTCCAGCCAGGGCTGCATCTATTGTCAGCTTTTCTCTCATGAAATCATCACATACTTGGATTCCCAACTGATTTCCCTGAACTTGTGGCAGCAAATAAACCCCAATGGTCTGATACCCAAAGCCCCTGGGCCATTGTGCAGGCTTTGGGCCATCAGTGTTCATTTGCATTTCTAAAGCTCCTCTCCTGGCTACCTGGAACAAAGCTTCTCTTTCTGGGCAGCTGGGGGTGATTCAAGTGTTCTCCCCACTTCCCTGCTGGTGCCTTCTTTGCCGATTTTTTTTTTTGACAAAAAAAATATTCTATTAGTGGTTTACGAGTTAAAGGGTCACCTTTAAAGCTTTTTTAGTTTTTCAAAATACATCTTAAATGTGAACATAAGATAACCCATACCATCCTTTTGCCATCAGTATGGGCCACACACAAACATAAAAAGAGAAATTACAAAGCAATCAAGTATTTTCTTTTTATTCAACTAGGACTAAAAACTGATTCTCACAACACTGGCCCAAACAGAACCCACAATATGGAAGTAAGATTATTATAAAAAATTATTCTAACGGTGTAATCCTTTCACTGAAACTGTGAAAAGCAAAAACTCTTCAACAATGTCTTTAGAGAAATAAGGCATTACTTGATTCTGGCCGGAATGTGCAACAGGAATAATTTCATGCACACTTAGGCTGGGTGTGCAGAGAAAGTCATTCCATGACACATGAGTTTGACTAGATTTTTCTAAATTTATACATTCTGACCCCATAGAAACCCCTTGGTTTAATGTTCATTGGTTTGAAGGTGTGGAGTTGTTAGGATTTGGTTTCCTGTTGCAGCCGGATTTCTGTGCCTGTGATGTGAATTAGGTGGGCACTCCTGGATTTTCTGCTCAGCCTTTTCCAGACCAGGTGTCTCCAGCTGTGCCTGGGGCAGTGTCTGGGGTAGGTGTTGGTTGATGTTTGCTGCTGGGTGTTGATGTTTTGTTGATGGTCATTATCTTGGGGGGAATCTTTTGGGCTATTCCCAGTCTGTTGAGATGTTAATTTCATCTCTGCTGAGTGGTGGAAAAGAAAGATTAAAATTCCTTTCCCCAAGGCAAAGGCAAACCAAGTGTGAGCAGAGAAATAAGATTTGAAGCCATTTTCAAGTTGGTCTATTTTGCCAGCAGCTAATCCCAGGCAGGGCAGAGTGTGAGTGTCATTGAGAGGCAGAGTGGAATTGTCCCGGTGCCTTCCCCAGCAGCTGTGGCGAGGGCAGGCACAGAAAGGCCTGAAGCTGCAAGAGTGAGAGCAAGGATTGTCCCGCAGTGGCTGGAGATGGCAAAGGAGGGTGGCCAGGCCGAGGATTTGAGCAGAGGATCTGTGGGCAGGCACAGGGGCTTCCCCCGCTGGGGAGCCCTGGCTGCTGCTGCGTTGCCTTCAGTGCAGGCTCAGGGGTGGCCTGTTTAATATTCCCTTGCAATTCACATTTCTGAGTCTGCAAGAGCCATGGCTGGGGCATCAATCATTTTATTTTTTTCATTTTGTTAAGTTTTGTTCTCTTTCTTATGTCCACTCTATAAAATTGAGACTATCTGGGGCTAAAAAAGTCATACAATGCTCAGGCTAGAAAAAAGAATCTTGAATCCAGCTCCTGCAGTTCCCTAATTATCCTAAGAATTGTTCCAGCTCCATGTTTGTCCTAGGAAACATTATTTGCAGATTCCCTGAACTCTCTCTGAATCAATACACCACAAACCCTCAGTCAAAAATTGTTTTAAATATTTAACCATTTTCTCCACCGTTTGCCCTTTCTTTTTTTTCAGATACTGAAAGCTGCTTTTTAGCCTGAAAATGAAGCCATTTCACAGAGGCTTCCTCTACCTCTTCTCCTTGTTTTTCTGACTGGATCAAGTCATCCACATCCTGCATTAGCCAGTCCCTGGGGGTGAGGTCATTTCCTTTGATATTTCCTGCAAGGCTTGCCCCAATCAGGCCGGTGCTTCTGTGCATCCCTGCAGAAGGACCGTCCATGTCTTGAGCATTTTCCCTTCTAGCTCTTGTTGCCAGCCCAAGGCAGAATTGTGTTTGCATCCTCTGTGAGTGGGCAGATCCCCAGAAAGCATCTTTTGCATCAAGTTGTGAATGGCAGCAGTGTGAGGAGGGCACCTGGTTGAGGCTGGTGTAAGGATCTGAGAGTGTGGGGTGCCTCGGTTTCATCATCTCATTTCTTCTTCTTGGGTCCTGCAGCATTCTGTGGATTCCATTGGATTTGTTGTTTGGCAGGATAGGAGCATTCTAGGGAGCCATCCCTGGCTCCCCAAGCCGTGCCTTGAGCAGGACTCCCAGACAGGCTGTGAGCCCTTCCTTCCCTCCCTTGGAACAGGGGATTGCTTTTGGACACCTCTTGTCCTGGTTGCTTCAGGGAAATTTGGAGAGGCTCCATATCTAATTTTGCCAATTTCCCTGGGGCTGCCCACACTTGTGGGTTCACTTCAGCCTTGGCTCTGCCAGACATTTGACACAGGTACAACAGAACCAGCCTCTGTATCACCTTTTGCAACATTAATTTGCATTCCCAATTTAGCCATCAAATCCCTTCCCAGTAAATTACAATCACAATTGTGAGCCAATAAAAGTTCCTGCATTTTATACCCATCATCCACATCTGTTAATAGTGGCTGAAGAAAACACACCTGCTCATCTTTCCCACTTAGTGCCTAAATAATTAAAATATTCCCTAACACCTTTAGGTGTAAGATTCCGAGTGGATGGAGAGGCCCCTGTGTCCATCAGGAAAGGTCTCCTCTGGATCCAGAGCCACCCTGGATGTTCCCAAGGGCTGCAGTGTGGTGGGTCCCTGGTGGAATGGGAGCTGTGCCACCGCTAAGAATGCGTGTCCATCAAGGGCTGGACTTGCTGGTGCTGAGGGTGCTGCTGTCTGTGCTTGCAGTGTCCTAGTGCCCTGCAGCTGGAAGGCTGATTCCTTGCCAGGGGCTGTTTGGGTGGGCTGTGCCCTGGCCAGGAGGGCAATGCCTGTGCCAGGTGCTTGTGGCCGAGGGTGTCCCCTGGGTGCTGGGGCCCCCTTGGGCTCTGGGCTTGATCCCTCAGGGGCTGTAGGAACTGTGCCATGGCCTTTGCCTAAATGTTGGTGCTTTGGTTTCTTTTGAGGACTGAACCTTTCTATTCTGTTGGGGGTTTCGGCTGAATCTTGTTATTTGATTAGTTTTTGATCTGTTTTGATATTTGGAGGATATTTGGGCTGAGTCTTGGTGTCCTGGAGGTTCTTACAGATACAAGATGCCTAATGAATTTCTGAGATGAACTTGGGCAAGGAGGAACCCCCAGTCCAAGACGCTCTCCTGTTTTGTTTTTTTTTCCCCCCAACCAGGATTTTACATTCCTGAACTGTGTTCAGATGGAGGAG
>NW_028256198.1:0-21884 GCF_971803275.1 Cyanistes caeruleus | reverse complement strand
CCAAATGACTGCCTGTAAGGCTTAGTGAATACTGTGCTTATCTCTCTGTGTGGATGCCCAAGGTGTCTGGTGAAATAAGGGCCATTACAAGCCTCATCTCCATGTGAAAAAGAAGTCTTTCCTGGGCTTGAAGAGTTCACTTCTATGATTTTTTCAAATTGTCATAGGTTTGTCCAACAATTTTGCCTTGTCTGGGAAGGAGGAGTAAAAACATTCACCATCTCAGTCAAGCTTGTTTACATGAGATTTAATGTTGTTCTTGCAGGCCCAAGGGGCTCAGCTAATCACCTGGACCATGTAGTGAAACAATCTCCAAGCTGTTAGAAACCCACTCATCAGTGCTCTGCAGCAAAACAAAAGGGTACAATTATGTCTTTGCACATGGGGAGGAGGCACTTAGCCCTGCACTTTGTATTGCACCACATCAGGCATGATGGGCTCCCTGCGCCACGCTCTCCAAATCTCCCAATGAGCTGATCTCTTCACTTCCAGGCACCTTCCTTGCCTGATCTCCTGGTTCCTCCCAGCTTCTCTTTCCAGTTCCGAGGCTGCTGTTAGTTCCAGCAGGATGACTCCACAGACTGTGGGTCTCAAACAGTGTGTTTCAATTACTAAAGCTAGCAGTTGAATTAACACATTTCCCAGTTATGATGTGCAAAGTCATAATGCTGAACAAAGCCAAAACTCTGTAAAAGTTTTGCTTTCACAGAAATAACAATGGAGGGTACGAGACATTCCAAGAGGCAGGCAAGGGGGCATGAGATGGAGGCTGACAAGAAGAGGTGTGAGGTGGTGGATCAGGACTGTACAGATGGTCTGACTTGACTTTTTCTGTGGCTGGGCCATGCAAGGCATCCACATGTCACCTCTTTTTACCAACCACTCCAGGGGCTGCTTCTGGAATATGTGTGTGGGGAGAGGGAAAATTTGTCTTCACCTTTATCCTGCATGGATAATGAATAAATCTTGGAAATTTAAGACAGAAAGATGCCTTCTGGATAAAAAAGGTTGGCAAGAATCCGAGGGAAAGAACCATTTTGTCTGGGCTTAGGCACATCTGTCAAGCAAAGAAAGCATGTGTAAGTACAGCTAGCTGCAGAAAGAAGACCCTAATGCTTGCCTGATTTGGAGGTGAAGTTCCTTGAAAGAGGAGGAAAGAACTGGGACAAATCTAGACAAAGCAAATGGGTCTATACTAATGCATCCTTAATAGACTTCCCCAACAGATGAGTAAGAGAATTTGTTTTCTTGCTCATATATATATTTTCTATGTGCATGTACATACAAATATAATCAAATATTTATATCTTACCATGCCAAGTTTTCCTAAAACAATTGACTACTAATCTCTTACTAAGCTCCTGCTTCTAGCTCCTGCTCTCTTCTCTCCCTGTGAAATATAGATTTGCAATGTCTGACAGGTCTACGTTGTCCTTAATAGAATTACTTTCAATCTATGCTGGCATCGATGAGAGGGACATCTTGTCCTTTTCTCTGCCTACTGTCAGCAAAAAAAATCATTGTTTCATAGTTGCTACAAAATGTGGACACAGAATGACTGGGATACTGTTGCGGATATTGGGAATTTGAAAGCGAAATGGTTTTATTTATGTGAATCTAGTCAAACTAATCTATGAGACAAATAGAACATAAAATATCTTTGCTGATCAAACTTAATTTCATTAGCTAATGAGTCATGTAATTAAAAGCAATGTGTCCATTTTCCTGTCTCACCAGACAGCTCCTGGTAGGTGCTGCTGACAACATCAAATGAAGGGGACTGCTGAGAGCACAAAACTAGAGAGGAACAGAATACTGATGGCCTCACTGCAAACATGATTCTCTGCACTGTAGACATCTATAGCTACTTTATATAAAATGTGATCATGCTGGGCACCTTCTCTGATGATAACCCTTAATTTAAGAGGCATGCAGTCTGAAGAGAGTGGAGTGAACAGGAAATTGCTAAGGATATTTTCTCTTTCTAAAACAAGAAGTTTTTTTACTGCGAGAAAGATGTAAATTACAACAGGGAAATTGACCAACTAAGCTACCATGGGGCTAGGTCTGGGGAGGAATTAAAGTTAGTCTCTTTATTACATACCTTATGAAGATGGAGCATTTGAGATGCAGCCACATGAAGGGCAACCTCATATCTCCTGCATCCACAGCCACAGCAACCTGGTCCTTGTGTCCTGTTTGGAGTGCTGCCTGCCTACCAGTCTAGCTGCCACAGGATGTGCTGGCCTTCCCAGAGGCTCAATGCCTCCTTGGACAGAGGAAAACAGGTCCCAAGAGCAGCTCCAGGGCAGTTTTTGTGAGACAGTCAAGCTTCCCATGGATCTTGCAGCTTGCAGTTCCTCCAACCTGCTGCTGCCAGGTCCATGGAGGAAAAAGTGGAAAGTTTGTTTTCTATGGCTTTAGCCAACAGAGTCCTAAAGACATATTTTTTTACCTTTTTGTGATCTTGCACAGAAGGAGATGACTTGCAAATATGTGCCTCTATGCTGGGTTCTAATTCTTTATTTCCACAATGTTATGCATTGTGTATTTGCCAAGTAATTCCAGGTTGTAATTCATTCAAAACAAAGGGGTTTGTGTGGTGTTTATTCTTTAATGATTGGACTGTGGATTAGAGCAGACTTTTGGCAGAGATCCTTCAAACTTGTTTACATTTCCATCTGTCTCTGCATCTTTTTGAGGTTTTTCAGGTTATTGTGCACGTACCTTATTTTATATTCCTAAGAGGAACTGGCATTTTAAAAATAGAAATAAATTAGGTATTTCAGGTTTTGAAATTTTGCACTTAGGTATCTCTTGGAGTTCTACAGGCAGGTTTGTTTTTTTTTTTAGTTGCCTCAGAATTCTGAACACTTTTGTTTCTTCTACAGATAATTTATTATGCCCTCCTTGAGAAAACCAGATTGCTTGTTTTTCAGCCTTTAAATGCTTTGGTATAGCTTTGAGTCGTTGTCTTGCATTAATGCGATGGATCTACAGTTAGGGAGACTAAGAAACATTTCTCTTTCATGTGTTGGCTACAACACTTTGAAAAATAGATCTTAGACTTGGTGTTTTATATTCATCTCCATTTTGCTTTTGAACACGCATGGAAAAGTGGCATGGTAATTTAAATTGTTTTGGCAGGGAATTCGCTAGTAGCCTTTACTCCTTGAAATGCATTTGGAAATGTTTTTATTGTTTGAAAAACCTTAAAGCATCATTACAGCCCTGTAAAGTTATTAAATACATATTATAATGGAGGCTATGGGATGTTACTTTCCCTTGGATGCATATCTGTACATGTATGGAGGAGGTAGGGGACTGACAGGCTTTTATTCTGGAAGTTGTCATTCTTTCTGTTGATATGAATTATGTTTATTGAGTGATAAAATTCTCTTTTTTTTATTGGTATGAAACCTCTCTTCAATGTATTTATACTGCCTTGCAGCAACCAGAGTGTTTTAAATGTCACAGTGAGCAATTGAGTTCAATGTATCTGCAATTTGATCACGGAGTACTTTTCAACTGTTTCTTTTGGGCATGATTGAAACCTAATCTCTGGTGGGACTAAAAACACTCTGACAAACAAGATGTTTTTTACCATTTGAAATTTGGATCTTAGAGGTTTTGGTGTGTTGGAATAATATGATATTTTTGATTGTAGAAATGTGAAAATCATAATTTTTACATATTTTATTTGAAACAGTAGCATTCTTTCAAATTACTTGTGTGTGAAAACCAACCTAACTCTGCTAGTTCAGGAGTGTAGACCAAATTAGGACATCTCAGAAAGCTAACAGTTCAAATCAGTCTATTCAAATGCTATTCAAATTTAAGCTAGACAACCAGAAACAATTCACTTTTGAGAATCTTTGGCACGTATATACAGCATACTCTGCACATCACCATGTTTTGCTCTTTATCCTTGCAGGCCGGCTTGGATGGGACCCTGAGCAACTTGGTCTAGTGGAATGTCTCCCTGCCTGTGGCAGAGGGGCTGGAATTAGATGACCTTTAAGGTTCCTTCCAACCTGAGTCATTCTGTGATTCTCTGACTGTATATCATAGAATATAGTCATTTAAAAAATATACACAGCACGTAGAATTGCAGCAGTGCAAACAAGAGGTATGCCTATGCAGATATCCTGCTGAAAAACATCAGCTCACTGGTGGCAGCCCTCTTCCATGGCTGCAATATTATCACTAAAGTATCCATACATTCATTTTCACCCCTCTGTGCAAGTGCTTGTCAGCAGAAGTGAGCTCACCTGCTCCCTCCCTGCCTCTGCCTCATGCTGATGCTGCACTTTGGGAAGGCGAGGTTGGAAACCGAGGAGCACGGAAGAGGCTGGTGGTTTGGATCCAAATAGGGTGTCACCTGCATTCAAAGTTACAGGAGAAAACATCTCCAAAATGCAGGAACTTCCTTCTTTGATTCCAAACACGCTGTTGAAGAAAGACAGGGAACTGCTTGACTAAGGGGACTGATCCAGAGTAGATTGATTTATTCTTCTGAGTACATACACATATCTCTCTATATAGAAGAAGAAAATTGTAAATGGTGAAGGGTAATGTTGCCTACTCTCATGTTAGAGCAATGCCATGTCCTAAATCTCTCAAGGCAGCACTACTATTCATACCGTAAGTCATTCTCATGGCAGCAAATTTAGAAGAAATATCCTTTATGAGAACAAAAAAAAGGACATACTTTTGGATGCACAAGTTCTTTCTCGATTCTGAAATAGAATCAGGAAAGGATCTCTTTCATACCTGTCATAAAGCTTCTTGGTCTTGATTTTCATTTTTTTTTAAGTATTTCCTCTGGGAGCACTTACTGCACAAGAAGACATTCAAAGGTGGAAGAGATAGGCCTGACTATACAACAGGTGAAAAAGAAATCAGATCCAATGGAAATACATAGGGAAGTTTGGAAAAGATCTCTTTTACGAAGGCAGCTCTGGAGTTGATCTGTGCTGCCTGCAGGACACTAGTGGCCTCTCTTTAGTCTCTGGCTTTGCTGAGAAGGGGGACTCCATTTTGTAGCTTTTTTTGTCTGCTTCCCTTCAGTACCACAGTCTGTCTGGCAGGCTGGTGAGCAGGATGGGCTCTGTTCCCCACCAGCTCCTCCAGACCCCGTGGGTAGCTGGGGAGATCCCAGCAGGACTGGTGCCACGGTGTGCTGCCTGACCTGGCACCTGGGTGGAGGAGAGGAGAGGATTCCATCAGCTGGGACTGGCTGTGCTCCCCCAGTGCAGGCTGAGCCCAGCACAGTGTGACACTAAGGAAGAGAAGGCACACAGGTCCTCTCCTGCCTTACACACCACATCAGGCTTATCTCTGCACAGCAAACAGGGCTATGAAAATAGCCTTTTTGTTGAGTTGCTTGTGCAAATATGTCATCTGGGTCCAAAAGAACACAAAATATGTGTATGTATGTATAGTTTCTTTTTTATCTTGCTGTTGCTGTCATTGCTGTTATGAAAGTCCGCATTTAACATTAATTTGGGGTCATTTCCTTGTGCTTATTGCTTCTGTTCTTCTATGTACTGGTCTGTCTGACCCTTATTAAGAGTGAGAAAGATAATCTCTTCATCTGTAATGGGCTACCTTTTATTTTAAATGAAAAATTGTTTTCATAGATGGAATGCTCACTTTCTTTGATGACAGCTCTGTTTGCCACCGAGAATCATCTTGGCTTATATCTTTGCTACTTTGTGATGGGATTTTGACAATAAAATGTTCATTTTTGGCAGTTTTTTAACTTGTCACCCTCAGAGATATTTAAAAGAGACTTTTGATTCACCAAGTTTTATATATATATTTTAGATGATGAAAGGCCAAAATTTTACTTTTATGTTTTAGCAGTAAGTGTGGAACCCTCTGAACTACTTTTAAAAATAGCAAATCTTATTAATTGTAGATGAAGGATTAAAGGAGATTTAAATAGAAGAAGCTAGAATTATTGCATTAGTTATGGCCCTAGCTGCACATTCCTCATCTGTTTTGGTTTTGGTGTTTTTTAAATTTTCTATGCCTGTCCCACAATATTCTGTTCTCTGACAGCATCATTTCTGACCTCTTCATATGGGATTTTTCACTGTCTCCTGACCACAGCATCCTCAATGTATCCATCAGGGAAATCATACAGAAAATGAATCTGCAGCTGGTTCCTTGGTTCATTGGTTCATTTGTTAGATAATACAATCCAGGACATGTTTTTATTTAATGCTTTAAAATGTGAATTCAGAGTTATTTGGTTTAAGAAAATAATGTAAAACCATTCCAGCGAAATCATAATCTTCTGTATATTTAAACAGTTGTTTTGAACTGTATATGCTCACTGTTTAAACAAGCTGTTAAATGAAAGTCCAGGGCAAAACTTAACAAAGGAAAAGGGGTATAATGGGAGAAGAATAACCTTTCCTTTAAATCCACCCTTCTTGCTTTCCTTCCCCAATACTTCAGGGGTGTACTACCTGTCCTTCTGTCATCCTCCATTAGATAAACAAACAAACAATCAAACAAACAAACAGACTTCTTTAAGGACATAATATATGTCTTATCTTTTCAGGATGGGATTTAAGCTATGCAGTGCAACTTCTGTCATGGAAAAATGAATGATTGCCTGGTTAAGCATTTTGTCTCCATAAATAAATGTGAACATATTTTTGTCTTTGAAAGTCTATGAATGAACGCTAGTTTGGATTGGTTATAAGGTTGTGGAAAGCCCTCTAGGGTGTAAAAACCTCTGCTTTGAAAGTATACGTTAGATTCTTGAACAGCAGGAAGGAAAAGTTCTGATAGGTGACCATAGAGTAGAACATGTTTTCATATGCCCCAAAACTATCACTATGGAGCAGCTGTATAGCAGATTTGATCCAATTTCACATGAATGGAGTGATGGCTGGTATTTCAGAGAGCAGAACAGGGCTCCTGTAGTGAAAACTACTAACCACTTTAATTATATTTTCATGCGTGGCCTATTTTATAGTGCAATTTTCCTGAAAGGCTCACAATTTGATTTCTCAGACTCAGGAGGTTAGTTTGGTTAAGGTTTTTCTTTGGAAACTGATGGACGCCTGGCAAGCTTTTTTTTTTTTTTTTTTTCTGCATCATGTGTGAGCATATGCTACAAGTCAACCTCACAAATAAACACTTAAAACTATTTTTAAATGTGATAATGAGTTAAAGACCAGTCTTAGCCACCAGTGTTCAATGCAAATAAGTGAACCACAAAAGACTGAGGAGCTTGTTATGATGAAGTGCCTGGCTCCAGCTCACTTTGGTCCAGAAAATATCTTTGTGGTGAGGACTGAAGTGGACAAGATGACTGTAAGCATGCATGTGCATGACTATCTGTCTGTCCAGCAGTGGCTTGGCCTTTCTGGGTGTTTACTGCTCTGAATTCCAGGCTGATGTGTCCCTCAGCTGGTCTGAAGGTCTGAACAGGATTTGGCTATGGGGAAGAGAATAAATTCTAAGCCCGTGTTTCTGACTATATAAATATTGAAGTTAAAACTGTCGTGGATTCATGTTATTCACAGAAGGCATCTTCCTTTCAGTAGGGTCCATTTTAGTATTTTCTGTGGATAGGATACTACAAGGACATTATGTTGCAGTATAGTTTAGTCTGATTCTGAAACTGTCATAAGGGAGCAGGATGCAGAAACTGTCCAGAGATATCAAAAGAGAAAGATATTTAGCCAATGTAATTTTCCAAAAGGAAAACAAAACTGTCTTGAATCATCAGTACGTAATCATGAACAAACAAATTTTCATAAAACCTTTGAAGCAAATCTGCCATATGAGATAAAAACATATAAAGATACTGCGGCAAAAACTACTTCAGTATAAGCTGGATTCAAGAAGCTGAGACAATATTAAATAATAGTATTAACATATAAAATGATATTGCTGAGAGAAAGGAAAAGGAATTAAGGAGGGAAAGAGAGAGAGCATGCTGCCAGCAGTGAACTGAAGTGAGATAGAAAATATGTGAGAATGATACAGGACAAAGTTTCTCACAGATGGTGGGAGCGTGGAGGATGGTGGGTGAATGCTCCAGAGAGGAGCAGGAGCTTCAGAAAGGGGTGAATGGCAGTGCTCATTTAGTGGAAGGAAGGAAGGAAGGAGAGCACAACAGCAGAAAATTATTCCACATGCTGTTATACACTTGTTAAAAAACTGGTGTAATTTATGGCATGTCTGTGCCAGTCGTCTATGAAGATCCAGGTTTTAGTTTTGTAGGGGCAGCTGCTCAGATCTCAATAGTTCTCCCACATGAGGATTGCCAGCTCAAAAAGAACAGCAAATAAGCAAATTTTTTTTCTAATATTTTCAGGAAGACAAAATTCCATGGAGAATGTGCTCATTTTAATGAGGTCACAGGTTTGCCAGCAGAACTGCTCTGAGACTTATCTGACAAGAAATGGATTGTTTAGAACAGGTCTTTTTTTCTGCCCCAGACTCCTCACCTGCTCTCACTTCTTCAGCCAGCTGGGACTTCATTACCCACTTCTGTATTGCTGGGCAAAGTGGCTTACCTTTTCCTGAGTCATAGTTCAGAGCATCTGTTGGGAGAAAAGGGTTAAAAGCAGAAGAATGGCGAGGAGGATGGTAGATTCGCTCCAGTGACCCTGCAGCTGGGAATGCCAAGGTCTGGAGAATAACAGTGTGGGAAACCATATGTTATGCTTATTGCTGCTCACGCTCTCTCTGTTTTGAGAAGCAGAATTTCTGTGTAGAGATAACATAGGTGTTTGCAGAGACCTGGAGGTCCTCTCCCAGCCATGCTTGAGCTCCTTGTCTTGGGACGGAGCTCAAAGCAGAAATCATAAAGAGCAGAGATGATCACAGCATGGAGGCAAACGGTGTTTGTGTGGGCCTCTGACAAATGGGTGCAAAGAGCAGCCCTGCCAGCTGCTGGGATGGACTGAACCTGACAGTGCCTGTGTCCCCATTGCAGCCTGGCCCTCTTTTGGGATCCTCCAGCCAGAGAGGTGATGAAATACATTTACTCTCTGCACTGCAGCCGTGGTGTTTTGGTTGCCCTCACTCGCCTGTGTGTGAGTGGAGTCTGTAGAGTAGGACAGAAAGACCTGACACAGAAACTTGTGCAGGAGCAGTCTGCCTGCTGCAGTTCCTCAGTGCCAACTACCCTGCCAGCATGGCAGCTCCCCCCTACCCAAATAGACATATAAACTAGACCTCTAGTATTTAAGTGACTCGATTAAATTTTGCTCAGGAAGCAGTACATGAAACCAAGTGCCTTTTGGATGATACATCCTTCTGTCAATAAAATTTAATTTGTTCTTACTTTGAGGAATTGCTTCCACTCTTCTCCACTTCTCTCTTCTCAAGGGTCTTTGAGATGTATGATCTCAATGAACATACAACACTGACACAGGAAGAGTAACTGTCAGCAGAAATGGCTGCCTTGCCCAAAGAAGTCTCCAGGAATTCTTGAGAGGATACAGTGAAATAGACCAGTACTATACAAGGAGATGTGACACAATGAGACAAAGACAAGACAATTCAGCGACAGCAAGACAAAGAAAAAAATCAATTAAAAAGAAGAGATTAACCAAAAAAGGAGGAGCCCTCATAACCAGTTTTCCTCGTGCAAAATAAAATCTCACAGAAGAGAATTAAAATATGTTAATACTTCTGCATGGTGCTCCAGGGATGTTGGGTAATTGTGACTGGGAGGCTGGGAGAGAGGGTGATCGCTCTATTAGAATGTGGCCCACACTGTGAGAAAATAATAATAAATGGATTGCTGCTTCTTCAACTCTTAATTTAATTTAATTTAATTGCATTTAATTAATATGATTTTTTAATCAAGAAGCAAAATCTAATGTATGATAATAACTCTGCTCTTCAGGAGAGCCTGTGAAAATCATGCATCTTATTTGTAGATGGTACAAAAAGCTGTTTAGTCTGGGGGATAGATGACATGTATTTCAAGGATATTGAGTTCAAACTCTATGCAGTGTGCATTTTCATTAAAATTTCTCTTAACATTTTTTATTGATGTAGGACTTATGATTTATTTTTTTGTTTGTTTTTCAAAGCAAAAATTGAGGTAAAAGCTTTCTTTTTTTAATTGATGTATTTCTCATGTAAGACAGAAATTAACTGAGAGGCAAAGTAACTGTTCATAAGCTAGCAACTATCTTTATGGAATTTTGACAATATATATATATATTTTCAAGATCCAGGTTTAATAAATTTAAATTTTTAATTACATAAATAAAGAATTACGTACTTATTCTTTAAAAAACTCAGAAAACCTAAGATCTGATTCAGATGTTGCTCTGTTTTTAATCTTCTCATGTTAAAAAGTCCACAGCTCCACATTTGTATAAAGAAATATAAAACAGGTATCCATGAGGTGCCCAATACCTAAACTGAAATGCCACAATGGTAAACAAATAGCTTTACTATGATTTTTTTAGGACTACTTTTTATGACTAACAGTGCAAGCCATCCATGATACTTCTATCTTCCTTCAGCAGAGTGAATGATCCATCATCAGAATGGTAATAAAGTCTATAAGATGTAAACTGTAAATCTCCATTTTCATGGGGCAAATGTCAAGTTCCACTTTTGGGAAGGTCTTTTCTGGCTATGTAGATGAGCATCCTGGTGGGGACAATCTGGTTTATAACACCCACAGCACACTTTAGTCTTCTGTTCCGCATGTGCCATTTACCTGAAGCTAAAAGATCTATATAGAGCTGTAGTATGTTTTCTCCAGGTGGCAAGGGTGTTATTAAAATATTGGAAGAATAACAACTAAGTACTCAATGCTGACAGAATTTTCATATAATATCCATAACTTTTTTTTATTGTTGATATTTAAGAATGCAACTTTCATGCTTGATTCTGATGCCATTTGTCACGTTGCTGTTTTTCAAGGTCTCTTTTTCCTATACTGATGCATTATTCTTTAGTTTGAAAAGCAATTTCAAGTCCTTGAGGCTCATAAGGGATTTGAATCCTTTGCTGACTAAGGATGTGATTTAAATAAATGCTCATCACTAAGCAGGTATGTCAAAGCTGTTTTACACAGGAACCTCAATAAGCACTAAGTGGAATTTCGTGCTATAAAAACACAAAAAATATGTTTCACAAAAGGGCCATTCTTGGAAAGGTTTCAAATGAAGAAGAAGAAACAAATAAGTGCAGGCAACTGAACTTTGAGCTGATCTTTCACAATCCTCTCTGTATCCCTTAATTCTTCGTGTATTGAAAAGAAGTGACACAATTACCATGTTATTGAGCTGTGAACAAAAAATGGCTAAACACATCATGTGTTCTCTAGATGTGGCAGACCAGCAGTGTAGGTACCTTCAGAGCACAGGTATGTTTGAGGACCTACACAGCCAGGGTGACCTTTAGTCTCATTACCCCTTCAAGTTAGAGCTCTCTGGGTAAATGCAGCAATTTTTTTGTGGTTTGTGCTGCTTCATCCCCACCCCTACCATTTTGTTGTTGTCTCTGGGCCTTTCCAGAGCTGTCAGCAGCAATTTTGGCTGGTCTGTGAGGAGAGCACCACTGTAAGCCTGGCATCAGGTGAAGCAAACTGCAATAACATGTACTTTGTAACAGCTTTGCTGAATAATTGCTCTTACTGTCCTAAACAGAGGCAGGAGAGGTTGGGATGCCAAACAAAGGACCCAGCCACATACTTGTGCACTGTTTTTCTCCCTCATGTTTGAGGACATGAAAACAAGACCACTGTTTTCACAGAATCATAGAATAGTTTGGGTTGACGGGGACCTTTAAAGGTCAGGTAGTCTAACTGTCCTGCAATGAACAGGGACATCTTCAACTCTGTCAGGATGCTACTTTCTTTTCTGTCTGTGAGATTCATAAAGCCAGAGAAGAGGCAAGGAAGTCCCTCAGTTGCAGACTCTGATTCTTCCCCTTTTGGCCCTTCAGCAGCAGTTGCTCATTGCACTGTATCGTCAGTGTTGTCAGTAAAAACATATGCTCATCCCTCTGCTCCGTAGTGGCATAGGGAGCCACTCAGCTGCTCCATCCTCTCTGCCTTCATTGCTTGGGTTTGCTCTGCTCAAGCTGCCCTCATGTTCTCCTCTGTCCCATGTTAAATCTGTGTGCTCTCCACAGTGCTCAGGAAAGATGGTGGTGTAATTTCATATTGGTTTCTTTCAGCTTCTTGCTCTCAGTCTTAAAATCTCTTGATGTGTCTTTGACCAGCAGTTGGAGACTTTGGGAGAGACATTGACTGTGTGATTTGTACCTAGATCATAGACCCATCTGTTTCCCAATACTTTAAATGCATCCCAGCAGTTCTCTAGGCTAATGGTATCTTGACCCTGGGATTCTTCAGAAACAAGGTTTCTGTGATGCTGTCTTTTTGCTTCTGTGTCTAAGACTTGGGAACCACTCGGTCAATGTCAATCAGATCTGCCATGGAGGCAAAGAGGTCAGACAACACATTCACAGATAGATTCACACTTTCCTGCCTGTGTGTAGTACAGCTTGACCTGTGATCTTTGTATGGAAACAGGATTCCACCTTTTCTTCCTCTGTATAGATTTAATTTCCAAGCCCAGATGTTGGACACGGTTGTATCAGAGATCATGAAGAGCTTCTGTGTTCCACACCACAGACAGGAAAAAAAGATATTAAAATCCTTTGAGTTTTATGCAAAAAGAAGGAGCAGGAGAGGACCAAGATTTCTGGAGGGGCATCTGTGACCTCCCCAGCTGCATGCAAAGCTTTGCTTGCAGCTTGAACTTTTTAGCCACAAAGCAGACCAAGCAAAAGACATAATATGTTGGAAACCCAAGTTCATTAATTTTGCTGTTCACAGATATTTGTCTGAAGCAATAAAAACACAACATTTATCCTCCTATCTTCCAACTCATAAGTTTTTACCTTGGCACTGTGCTAGCCCTGAATCTCAGCCTGTGCAATATTTTGTTAGAGACTGTAACTGTTTTAGAGGCTGAAAGTCAAAAGTTCTTGAGATTTAACCTCAAGTAATGTTTTGTAAGGAAAAGGGAGACTCTCAAAGGGGTTAAACGAACACCAGAATTAGATATTAGAAGTTGAATTTTCTGAATTATGATGTATAAAAATTTTTCTCTCAAGGCCTATAAAATAGCATTTGGAGCATTGAAACATCTCCTGCTTTTAGAATATGTAGGTGATGAAAAATGTATATAAAAAGCAATGATTCAAAATATTTCTGAAACATGTAATCTATAAAATGTGTGGCGTGTATGAAATATATTACTACGTAAGAGTTCCTTATCTAGGGCTTGAGCTTAGAAAAGTAGTCAGAAACAAGCCCAAGGTGGGTTGTGGGTAGTCCAGGATAAATTTGACTTTGTGCCTTGCCAGGAAGTTGCTAGGCAGCTCTCTTTGCTGAGCAAATTACAAGTATTTGCATTTTAAGTCAAGCACCCAGACAAATCTTGTGAGCAGTGAGAAAGTAATTAGTTTTGTCTGTGAAGTCAGATGTGCAGAAAAGAGAGCACAGGCCCATAGGGTGAAGGCTGAGGATGTTGAATTTAGTCTTTGGTTAAAAATCTATTTCCTTGATGTTCCTCATACTTGCAGGGTGGTTGTTGCACAAGGGCCATGTTCCTGGTAGAACAGGTCTCGTGGGCAGGTCACCTCTCTTCCAGCATGTCCAGGAAAACAACCTGTCTGGGCTCTTCATCTCCATCTGTGCATGGGGACATAGGTGCTGGAACACCATGTTAGCACATCTGGAGGTCAACAAGGGAATAAGCTTTCATTTCATTAACAGCAAAAGTAGTTGTACTGACAGGGAAATACAAATGCAGAGGAAGAAATTATCTTTATTTAAGTTCAAATGGCTTTATGGATTCATATGTGACATTACTATTCTTTTAATTTACAGTTTATACCTGTAAAAAAAAAAGTGTACTTTTAAAGACCTCCATACATATGTTAATGTAAAGGGATATCTAGAGTCATTTTCACATGTTAGGTACAGACAGGTGTAGAGATACTATCAATATATCAAGCAAAAAAGTGCTGGTAATGAATAAAATCGCCTTAGGGCAGAAAATGAAAAAAGACATTTAAAGACTGGGAGAATAGACATGGAAAACTATTTACAATTTGTTTGTAGTAAGTTAAGTATGAGTGTGATAGGAAAAGGGAAGAAGGAAGGAAGGAAGTGGCTGAAGGAAGGAAGTGGCTGAAGGAAGGAAGTGGCGGAAGGAAGTGGGGAAGTGGGGAAGTGGGGAAGTGGGGAAGGAAGGAAGGAAGGAAGGAAGGAAGGAAGGAAGGAAGGAAGGAAGGAAGGAAGGAAGGAAGGAAGGAAGGAAGGAAGGAAGGAAGGAAGGAAGGAAGGAAGGAAGGAAGGAAGGAAGGAAGGAAGGAAGGAAGGAAGGAAGGAAGGAAGGAAGGAAGGAAGGAAGGAAGGAAGGAAGGAAGGAAGGAAGGAAGGAAGGAAGGAAGGAAGGAAGGAAGGAAGGAAGGAAGGGAGGGAGGGAGGGAGGGAGGGAGGGAGGGAGGGAGGGAGGGAGGGAGGGAGGGAGGGAGGGAGGGAGGGAGGGAGGGAAGGAAGGAAGGAAGGAAGGAAGGAAGGAAGGAAGGAAGGAAGGAAGGAAGGAAGGAAGGAAGGAAGGAAGGAAGGAAGGAAGGAAGGAAGGAAGGAAGGAAGGAAGGAAGGAAGGAAGGAAGGAAGGAAGGAAGGAAGGAAGGAAGGAAGGAAGGAAGGAAGGAAGGAAGGAAGGAAGGAAGGAAGGAAGGAAGGAAGGAAGGAAGGAAGGAAGGAAGGTGTTGAATGATAGGTTCAAGAACAAGTTATCAAAGAACATAGAATTAATTTATTTTTTAAAAAAATACTTTTAATTTATAATGAAACTTAACCAGATTGCAGGCAAGGAAAGTATCAAGATCTATCCCTGATGTGCATCAGTACCTATTATGTAGAGACCACAGGCTAATGATCCCTGGCTCTCAGACATTTTTTACCTCATTTACACATTGTCAGACCTACCCCTCCCCTCCTTTCAGCACTGCTCTGGGCTCTTCAGACACATGCAGTGACTAATTTCAATCCATTGGCTCAAAGTCATTCTTGTTTGGATGTGTGGCCAGAAAGACTTATCATATATCTCCACCTCTTGAAAAACATAAAACAGGAGACAATAATAATTATGTATATTTTATATATGCACACACACAAATATATATGCCCACACACATATACACACATATATATATACACACACACATATATATACATATACACACATATATTTGTATACACACATATATGGCAAAAAGAATATAAAAGTTGCAAAGTCCAGCATTCAAAAGTTAAGTGTTCAAAAGTTAGGCAACGTCAGATTGAATTTCTCAAGGCATCCTTAATTTCACCTCCTGGTGAATATGCATTATGATACAGCTTTAATTACGAGGTTGCATACTATTACTTTTCCCCAGGACACCTGCTTCAGCAGGGCACAGGATGGATGGTGCTCACTTAATGAGCAGCTATTCAATATGTTCTTTTATCCTCATTGCTTGGCGTTTGGCCTCAGGCCTTATTTACTGCACACTGCTCAGGCTTGATTCTAAAGACAGAATTATTCATTTCCTACTTGACTGTTCTGCAGTTCTCACTCTATCTGAACACATTACAAACTTTAATGAATCTTTACAATACCCTAGGAAGAGCAAGGTCCACTGACCCCCATTTATAGGTAGCGACCTGCAACATTTGCACTTATCCTTGGTTTTAACATTCATTTGAATTGCTTTCTCTTCCCCCTTTCAGGAGAAACCTTCTTTTACAAGATGTTTTCCACATCTTTTTAATGAATTCTGTGGCTGAAAATTTAAAAAAGCAGTGCAATCTGATGTAGCAGTCCAAGATGGAGAATGTTTGTGCTTTTCACAGAGCAATAAGCTTTCTCTACAGAGTAACAACACTCTCTCTAGATGGGAAAAGATGCCACTTCAGTTACAGAAGTAACTGTTAGTTACTGCTAGTAAATTTACTTTACAAAAAGGCTCAAACCTTCCCCGAACAGCCAATCCCTTGGCTTCACCACAGCTTTGTCCACCTTCTCCAGCTGAGGAGCTGGTCAGTGTCTTCATGGCTTCTTCCCTAATTAGATAATGAATAGATTTGCTTTCAAAATCTAAACTTTATAAAATATGTTTATTATAAACCCTGGAATCTGCATATCTGTTTCTAGTAACACGCAGTTTTAAGTTTCCTGTTTCTAGAAAGAAAAAGAAGATGGGCACAAAAATTGAGTCTTTCCTCTCCTTGTTTAACCTCATCTGTTTACCACATAAAAGTGGATAGTTAAAATAAAAACCTGGTGATAGTCTATCCTGGGCCAGTGAAATCCAATATCCGATATCCTTTGGTGGATTTTTTGGCTTAACAAGGTGGCAATTTGCAGGTGCTTCGGAGAGATTAGACTCTCTAGGAATCACTGAGACAAAATGGTAGAAATGATAGCAGAATGTCTTTGCTGTGCAGCTGGAAGATGACTAAAACATTGACAAATTACTTAAGCATTGATTTCTTTTTTTTTTAATTTTTTTTTTACATATAGGTAAAAAAAACCCAGCTGGGTATGTTTTTGTTTGGTTAGTTTCTTTAACTGAATAAATTCAGCAGCCAAGTTGAGATTAACTGAAGAATTACTGACATGCAAGATGAGAACAACTGAACATCCTGAACAAGGATTTTTAATAAGTAGAAGTTCATGGCATGAGGTTCAGAGCCTGTATAAGAATATATTCTTTTTCTAGACTATATTAACCTGCCTGTATCTGATGCTGCTGTTTTGAGTTCAGATGTGAACTCTGGTAGTGTCAGGTTTAGCTTTCAGACACATGAGTTTGGAAAGCAAGATTTGTTTGAAAGACATGAAAGAAATCCTGGAGAGAGGATCCCAAACCAGCCTGACTCTCTGTAGCCTTTGTGCAAAAGATTTTGTAGTTGCTTTGGTTTTCCAGTGGAAGAATTCTTCACTTCTCTTTTGGTACTGAGGATACAATGACATTTTTTTACCTTTGGTAACTAATGAACACTGTCTTCTGAAATGCCAGAAGATCAGGAAGAGAACTTTGGGTGAACTACATTAATCAGAACTGTATTGTTTTTCCCTTTTCCAGTTCATGGCATATTCTCATTTAGTTCACAGTTTAGAGTGCAAGATAAATGGGCAAAACACAATTGCAGGAGACAGAATTTTCTTTCTTCTCTTTACTTATTTTTGTTGTGTGTACACTCTCCTTCTATCTATCCTGCTCCTAGGCTTAAAGAGAAATTGAATCTTTCCTGAGGGACTGATGGGATAAGGAAAATTTGTTTTCCTTTAAACAAATATAAATTCAAAAACATTATTAAAATTTTCTTAGACTTAGTAATTTCAATTTAAAATTAACTGTAGGATAAACATAATTTAATTTTCAAATGGTTCAAACTTCCAGTTGGAAGAATTTTAAATGAGGTCCATCTTCTTCTGTTGTGCCCCATTCTATACAAGTTTTCCTCTGACCATCTGCTGAAATGCTATTCAGAATGGTGGCACATATATTTTTGGCTTCTGTTTTTTTTTTCAGTTTTCCTTTCTTTTCTGTTTGGAATGTTATCTTTTTTTAATGATGGGTTATGTAACCTGCTTAGAAAATAACATCCATTCAAACAGTAATATAATTTAAACTGCTTCTGCACTGTTAATTATATCACAGAGAATCACTATGGTGAAGAAAAAGGATTTTGCTCCATAAGACTTCCTGGCATTTCATTGTCCTTCATCATCAAAGGTGTTCACACCCAGTTAGTTCAGCTAGCAAAGAAATGGCAAAATAAAGGGATAGTGATTGACAGGAACATGGAAATTAAAAAGCAGCCTCATTGCACAGGTACTTCAGTATTCTGCTCTTCCTGTGATAAGCCTTAGCAAGTAAGTGCCTCCAAAAGCAATGGGTTATTCTTAACCTCTGTTTCTATCATTATTTAAATCTGTAAGATATTTGTGCCAGACTTTGCCATGAGAGTTTCAGAGATTCCATTTGCAAGGAGCTCAATCTATTGTCTGTAATTTGTACAGTTCTGAAACCGGATATGACTGGTTTTTATTAGAAAGGGGAATACATTGATCTGTCACAATACTTTTTTCTTTTTTTTTTTTTTTTATAACCTAAGCAACAAGAAAAAGCCAGACTCTGAGAAGGAAAGGGAAAAATTCTTGTCCTTGTCCTTGTCCTCTGGGGTTGCTCCAAACAAAAAGATTCAGAAAGTAGTCTGAAAAATCCAGTGAGTTCAACATCAGTTATCTTCATGTGGTGTTTTCCCCGTCCTGTTGACTGGTGGCACATACTATGGTGCCAGAAAGTCATCAGTCTGGCAGCTGGGGTGTTTTTGTTTTGTTTTGCCTTGCTTTGCCTTTCTAACACTGATCCAGTAAATATTTGTTGGGCCATTTGTACCATCTGCCATGAAAATGTTAGTCCAAAGAAGAATGACAGACAGGGTGGAATATCTATGTTAAAGCTCCATTTAAAGTGGAACTGCTGGTGCCAGCAGCAGGAAACTGTGAGAACAAGGAAGATAAGCAAGAAATACAGAGCGGAAAAGAACAGAGCCTCAGCAGCTTTTCTAAAGAATCATCTGTTTCCCTTCACCTCTGACCAAAAGTGGGGATCACACATTTCACATCCTTCTCTTTCCTCAAGATGCAGTGAATGTGGGAAAATAAGGACCTACATTTGGATGGCTTGGCACTAGGAGAAGACAAACTGTTTTGGCTCAGTTAGAAAACACAGACTTTGCCCAACGTCTGCAACTAAAGATACAAAATTGTGGGGCTGAAAACCTCTTTGGTTTCTGTCTGCTGCTCCTGTGTGCTCAGGAGCTTCTGTCTGACTCAGAAGCTGGAGGAGGAGTGATTTAGAACCAGGATGGGATCATCTTGGCATTTGAGAGTATTGTTTCAAACAAAACACCATGAGATGCACTAATGTAATGAAATGCCCATGTTGACTCAGGCCAAGGAGGAGAACTTGTGAAATTCTTATAAGTACCTGGGTTTTGATCCCCTCCTCTATTGTGTGAGTCAGCTCCTTATTTAACACAAGAAAAACTCATTAAGTTTCTGCATACTTTTCCTTTTAATGAAACCAGCTTCCTTTTGAGTTTCTTTGTTACTCACCGGATCATTTCAGATGAACACTCTCAAAAAGAAAAGATTTTAAAGAGACAAACAAAATACACCTTCATTTTGTTTGACCTGCGAGACAGAGAAAGGCAAAAAGACCATGATATTGATTTTCAGATGACACATACTTCACCACAGGTCAAGTCAGAGTACAGCAAAATGCATGGATCTGTGTAGCACAAAAGGAAACAATAAAAGGTGATTTCCTGGGCATCAACCACTCACTGTTAGTGTTGCTGCAGCTGTACAAAACCCTGTGTAGTCCTGTTGCTTGACCTTCAATCACTGTAACAATGACGCGTGGTTAGAAAAGCACCAAATTTCACTTTGTTCCATTGCAACATCCTCCACTGGCATTTGTGATGGGAATGATTGTCAGAGAAAATGAGGTGTCAGGATGCTTGGACAAAGCATCACAGACATCAGCAGTGTTAGGAAATCACATAAACAAACCAACAATGTCACGACCAGTGTACATTAATGGAAGAATGATTATTTCAACTGGGTTAAATAAAAACAACCCTCAAAACAGAAAGTGTCTTTCTCCTTTGACAAAGTGATTAAATGATTAGCAGTGTTGTTCTTATTAGCGATTCCTGATCATGTATTTCCTGCTAATATCTGATGCATTTTTGCTATTTCTGGTCATTTTTCTTCACTGTGTCAAAACCAGAAGGTTTCCTTTTTGCAACAGCATGAAAAGTACCAACCTTCTAGCTCAGCTCAAGCCTGATGAGGTTTCACAGACACCAGTGAGCTCTTTTGATGTTTCAGTAGAAAGTAAAACCAAAACAAACTAATCCTTCCTATTGGAAAAAAATATAGCAAATCAGAGTTTGGGAAACCAGGGGTAAATGACTTTTTTTGCTTCTATTGTATAAACAATAAAATTGTTTTCCATGTACTTGATTGCATTGGGTTGATAAGTCTCATTTTGTATGCATATGACAGTGAAAAGAAGTTCAATTTTCTCTTTCCCATCCATTGTCTCAGTGAATGTACTGATTCCCTCAAATTTGAAGAATACAAATTATACTGTTGGAAGTGAAATCAGGATGGCATTTCTTGCTTCCAGACTTCCTTTGCTGCCATGTAGGTTATGCTTGCCTGCATTGGAACGGAGAGTGCTGTGGGCTCTGTCAGTGACAGAGTTACTGTTGTGTGTTTGCAAAAAGACAGTGATGTGAATGAATCTGAAACTGTCATCTTTTCATTGTTTCGTGGGACAAAAGGTAATTTTTAAGTCAGTCCCATGTGTCACTCACATGTGTTCAGCACTCTCTGCAGCACCATCCATTTGCCACCTTCACCCAGCCCTGAGGACTGGGAAGCCCAACTCTAACAAACAGAAAGCATACATTAAGAATAACAAACACTTGTTTTTTCAGTATTCCAGAGAAAGTTTTTCACTGATGTATATGTCTATTGTAGGTTTATTTATTTCAATTGAATTTTGTTTCTACTATTTGACCTTCATAATAGATACAGCAGCTATCAAACATTAATTGATTCATTATAGAAGTATTGATTAATCACAGGCATGGAAGAAGATCATTGCCCAGCAGATTCCAATTTTAATTCCAAGTGATGCTTTTCTCTATCTTGATTTAGTGAGCTCCCACTATATTCTTTGTGCCTTGCTACAAGAGGGATGCATCTTCCTTTCCTTTCAAGCTGATTGACAGACACTTTCAGGCAGGAGATAGCAGCTGCAGCAAACTCACATTTTTGTCTTCCTTGTTTGCCCCAAGTGAGATGAAACTATATAAAGGGAGTTTATTCTCTGAGATCACTAGAGCTGAGACTTGAGGCACTTGGTTTCCTTGTGTGACACAGGACTGCCAACCCTGGCTTTTGCATAGATAAAATTTCCCATGCTTTTTTGAAAGGAATTTAAGTTTTGAAAAAATGAAACATATTTCTGAAAGTACTTGTGTAATGACCAGATGTAGCAAAATTACTTTCATATTGCTTTTCATATTTCATACTGCTATGTGGCAATTTGCAGTGTCACTGCCACTGGGACACTATAGATGTATGCAGTGCTTAAAAGGGCCTGCATAATTTAGTGGCTCACATATATTTTATTTCTCAGAGCAATTGCGTGTTGCCTGGGGGAGAGGAGAAATTTACTATATTAAGCAATAAATATAATGTGTAATTGTGTTTAAATGTAAACTCATATTTTCATGTAATTCTTTTTTTTTAACTGGTCAGCCTGAAGGTAGTAGTTAATTACAAATAATGGCTGGACATCAGGAGTGACTTTATGAAATTCTAAGGCATGTCTTGAAGTACAAAATCTGTTGGTTAGCAGTGCCTGCACATGCGAGTTTTTAATTTCCTCACTCGTTTCAAATATCTAAGTTGGGCCAGAAATGAAGACATTATGTCAATTGCAGACCCCCACAAGGTGAGAAAGTATCAGAGCATCCAGCCATGTCAAAGAGAGATGTATGTCAGGAAAGACGGTGTTGTGGGGGTCAGGTAGGGTGTTTGGCATTGGCTCTGTGCCTCTGCCACTTCTGCATGCTTGTTTTGCCTTTCAGACAGACAGATGGACCTCTGCACAGCCTTGTTTGGGACAGACTCCAACATTTCTATTCTCCAGGTCTGTTCTCACTCTCTGCAGCTGTCATCTTGGGACTTGAGAAAAGTCACTACCATTACTCACAATGG
>NW_028256197.1:0-22000 GCF_971803275.1 Cyanistes caeruleus | reverse complement strand
TGTGTGCCCAGTGCCAGATCATCACTTCCTGCAGCTCTTGGGCCACTGCCATGCAGGGACCGCAGCTGCTGGAGCTCTCCAGAGGGCTTGCGGGAGCACCTGGCCGCCAGCGAGGGGTGGCCCGAGGCCTGGAGAACCTGGGAGCCGCAGGGGCTGCTCGGTTCCTCCATGGGCCTCTGGGCCTAACCCTGGAGCGCTTCCTCGTCTGCCGCCTCCGTGGTTGCCAGTGGCCACCGGCCCAGCAGACAGCCACAGCGGCCAGCAGCAGGACAAGGGCAGGCATCAGGACGCCACCGTCACCCATGGCTACGGCACGTCCCATGGCGACTGCACTGGCAGCTGCGGGGGCTGGCCCGGTTTATATAGGGCTGGCGCGGTGATGTCACAGTGCTGTGGCCAGGACAGCTGTGTGACATCACAGCCCTGCATCACCCCAGCGCTCAGCCCCTTTATGATATCACGGCCCCACCCAATTCAGGGATCACAGCCCTGGCTCATCCCTGAAGATGAACATGGCCTGGAAAAGCCTGGAAATCAGAACCGGAGCTCAGCCCCTTGCAATGAATCCTCCCCTGGAGCAAGTGGCAGCACATCAGGAAGAGTGCTGCTGTGTCAAGCCCTGGCTCCCAGGACGCTGCAGCGGCACCAACTTCAAACAATCACTACCCTGTGCCAGAGAAGATCCCCCAGAGACAAAGGGAGGAGAAGTTCCTCTGTCTCTGGGGAGCTCTCCTGAAATGGCTGGCGAGGACTGCAAGAGTTTTCTCATAGCAGCTCACCAACTTCTGCAGAGCCTCCATTCTAAATAAATCCGGATATTCCAAAGAGCGCTCATGCTTGTCCCACTGCTCTGGTTTTGACTGCCATGGGGTTCCTCTCTTCCCAAGAGCTGGCACGTGCTGGGTTTGGATTCAAGATGGGAATGCTGTGGTTCAGTCTGGGGTGGTTTGGTTTCTGCTGAGCAGGGCTTGCCCTCTTCAAGGACTTTGCAGTGTCCCTTGGTACAATGCGTGTTTTCCTCTGGGAAGGGAGGGGTGAGTGTTGAAGACAGAGGCAATAAATGCATTAGAAAACCTGCACTGTGTCTGTGTCCGTGTTTGTCAGGTGACCATCCACATCCTGGAAGGGGATGATGTAATTTCTATTTTTTAATTTTTTTTATTAATGGATTTAACAAGTCAATTTTTATTGTGCCTCACATTTTTGGCCACCTTCATCTCCAGCTGAGCTTTCAGTGCACCAAATTTCTTGCTGCAGTGGCAAGAAGCATCTCTGTACTCTTCTCCTGACCTTCATTCCTTGTCCTCTACCCATCCCATCCCACCCCAGGGAGCAGGGACCGTCCTGGGGCAGATCCAGGAGGATATCCAGGACCATCCTGACCAGGGATGGGTGCCAATGAGATCCAGGAGGGTTCAGTGTCCAGCTCTAAGTCCTGGGACACCCTGTGCCGTGCTCCCAACAGCCCCGATTTTCAGGAAGGAGCCACAGCAGCCTCCCTGCCATCGATGGATTTTCTTCCAGGAATTCACTGTGGAGCTTGTTTCTGTTTTCCTGCTCTTTCTGAGCTCCTGTCAACATGGCATGGAGCTGGAAGAGGTGGAGAGGAGAAACGTCAGGAAGGAGAAGACAGAAGGAAATTGCTGGGGAAAAGGGAGACACACACCCCTAACGGTGGCTGCAGAAAGCTCCACACACTCCAGCCTGCCCCAAAACCAGGGACAGCCCTGGCTAAAATCCAGGAGAAACAGTGCTGAGGATCCAAGGAATCCGAGCCATGATCTGTGTGGAGAGTGTCCCTGACAGGAGGAACGTGAATGGAACCGAGCGAGGCTGGGGCAGGAGGGTCAGAGCGAGCAGAGAAGGGGGGCCCATCAACATCCTAATTTACTGCTCCAGAGAAAGAAAAATTCCCAGCTTTAATTCCAAGGAGGATAATTTAATATCTCCTTGGCACCTGCAGATCTATGACTTGAATCCAGTCATGAGTTTCCTTCAGGTCTCCACCCTCGGGACCAGTTAAACAGATAGTGGGGTTAAACTCTTTCCCACTTGTTAAATCTGGATCCTCCTGTTCCATGAGAAACTTTTAATTGTGTCCCTCAGAGAATCCTTCTGGAGCAGAAATCCCAGTGTGAAATGAATGGGGACAGGGAGTGTTGGGTGAAGAACAGACTAATGTGATATGGGAATGTGCCTCGCTGGGGATCCAAGCCAGCTGAATTTCACCCAGAAAAAAAAGAGGCATTAAGTTCAAGCCTTGGGAAGCATTTGATTAAGATGTGGCAAAGAGAAAGGGCTTATGGCAGTTAATATGTTAATCGACTCACCCCTTATAAGGTTATGTTTCTAGAATGTTCCTGGTTCTCTCCCCTGATTGGTTGTTATTTGTTGCAGTATTTTGCATATTTCTAACCCCAGTTTGTGGTTGGACCCATGCCCTCAGTCTCTGCCCTCAGACCTACCCTATATATTTTTGTGTCTGCCCGTAGTCCTGGTCTTTGCAGTTTGTCCCTATACTGCGCACGGTTTATGGGCGTTGTGCTTATTTTATTTCTCATTAAAGTGTTAATTTTAGGTGGACACAAACTCCATCATACCCTTTCATTTTATTTGCACCTCAATTCCCTGAAGTCAGAGAACCCTAAAGTTTTAAAGGTACTGGTTTTCAATGGGATAACATCCATTTAATTCCCAGAAAGAGGCACAGAATTAGATTTGAATCCAAGTTCAGATTCAGCATGGGAATGTAGTGGACAGCACACCGATGGTTTCCATGTTGCTGAGCAGGGCTTGTCCTGTCCATGGACTTTGCAATCCCCAACTGGACAATCCATGTCCCATGCTCAGCCAGCAAGGAGGTGACACCATCACCGTTCCCCTCCTCATCCTCGTGTCCTATTTAGACAAGGATCTTTTTTCTCCTCTGCTCCAGAGGGTGCTCGAGTGCCCACAGGGAGCCCCTTCCTCGCTCGTGTGGAACTGGTGAGGGCTGGGGTGACGCAGGGCCATGATGTCACAAAGGGGTTGAGCTCTGGTGTGATGCAGGGCCATGATGTCACACAGCTGTCCTGGCCACAGCACTGTGACATCTCTGCGCCAGCCCTATATAAACCGGGCCAGCCCCCGCAGCTGCCAGTGCAGTCACCATGGGACGTGCCGTAGCCATGGGTGACGGTGGTGTCCTGATGGCTGCCCTTGTCCTGCTGCTGGCCGCTGTGGCTGTCTGCTGGGCCGGTGGCCACTGGAAACCATGGAGGCGGCAGACGAGGAAGCGCCCCAGGGTTAGGCCCAGAGGCCCATGGAGGAACCGAGCAGCCCCTGCGGCTCCCAGGTTCTCCAGGCCTCGGGCCACCCCTCGCTGGCGGCCAGGTGCTCCCGCAAGCCCTCTGGAGAGCTCCAGCAGCTGCGGTCCCTGCATGGCAGTGGCCCAAGAGCTGCAGGAAGTGATGATCCGGCACTGGGCACACAATGGGACATCTGTGGCGCTCTTCTTTGGGATGTGGCTGGCGTTGTGGAAAGAACTGGAAACGCTGATGAGGTGAGGCCACCTGCCCTGCTGTGGCTCTCCCAGCTTCTCCAGAAGCCGCCATCCCTTCAGGAGGCTGCTCCCAGCAAGATTGGACATCGGTGGGAGAGCCTCAAGCCTTGCAAGGATGGCACAGCAGAGAAGACCCGCCATCCGTGCAAGAAGCTCAGACTGTCAGGGAACGTCCATGGTGCCAGGAGCCTCCGCTATCTCTGACAGCCTCCATCCCTCAGAGAGGCTCAGCCAGACCTGTCAGCCTGCAGAAGGTGCAGAGCCCAGGGACAGGTCTCCCAGCTCCCTTGGACCTTGACAACATGGGCGCATCCCTGAGCACTGACATGGCCAGGGAAAGCCCCCAGGTCCAAGTGGGAGCCCAGCCTGATCCAGGGGAGCCATCTCAGGAGCAGGGGGAGGAGCAGCAAGTGTCCTGGAGCCAGGAGCTGCCGGACCACAGCTCCCAGGTGATGGTGCTGGACGTGCCAGCTGGCAACAGCCCATGCCTGGTGGAGGAGACAATTCCCAAGGGAACAGGGAGTTTCCTCCATCTCCAGGAAGCTGCTCCCATACAGCCACCAAATACCAACAAGGCTTCTGTACCAGCAGGTGAGACCTGAGGAGCTGTCTGAGGCTGCCATGGGGCTCTGGAGGGGCATTCGTAGGCCAGGCCAGGGCTTCTGAGAGCAGCCTAGAAGCAGGTCAGAGCAAGGTGGCCGGCGCTGGCTGGGGCTGCTGCACATGCGGACACTTGGGGGGTTCCTGGCAGCATCAGGTCCTGTGATGGAGGCATTGTCTTCTCCTCACAGCCCAATGGCACCTGTGTTCCACTGGAGATCGTGCTGATGGAAAAGGTGTGCTTTGGCTGCCGCAGAATCATCCAGCTCCTTGACTGGTTCCAGCTGCCCGACAGCTTTGTGCTGGTGATGGAGCATCCGGAGCAATCTTGGGATCTCTTGCACGTCCTGCAGGAGCAAGAGTTCCTGAGCGAGGAGGCGGCACGCTGGCTTTTCTGGCAGGTGCTGGAGGCCGTGTGGCACTGCACCGCCTGCAGTGTCCTGCACCGGGACATCAAGCCAGAGAACCTCCTCGTCAACCCGGAGACTGGCGAGCTGAAGCTGATGGACTGCGGTTGCGGCACCTTCCTCCAGGAGCGGGCCTGCACACAGTTTGCCGGTGAGCCCAGAGCGCAGGCCCTGCTCCCAGTGCCAGGCACTGCATGGCCCCATTCCCTCTTGGGCCACAGGGTGCGGCATTCAGCCGGCTGTTGGAGATGGTGTGCGGGTTCCTGCCCTTCGAGAACGAGCGTGACACCGTGTTGGGGCAGCTCTTCTTCCCGCAGGAGGTCTCTCCAGGTTGGTACGCGGCCTGAAGCAGGCAGGCTTTGGCAGGTGGCACCGCGCAGCCCAGCCCGGCCCTCCCGCAGCTGCGCTGGGACGTCCATGTGCCCTCAAGGGCCGGCTGCAGCAGGTGGCCCGTGGCAGGCTGGGTGTGGCACGCTTGGCTGAAGGAGGGGACGCTTGTCCTGCCGTGCCGCTCTCCCGCCAAGGGCAGCTCCCAGCACACGCAGCGTGGCCCGGCTTCTGCAGGCGCCGGGAGCAGCTGGGCAGGAGCCTTCTGCAAGTGAGCGCCGCTTTCTGCCTTCTCTCCCCAGAGTGCCAACATCTGATCCGCTGCTGTTTGTCCAAGCACCCCATGGACCGGCCGGTGCTGGAGCAGATCTTCTACCACCCTTGGGTGTTGGGTGGCCATTTCTGATGCCTTGGCGCAGCCTCTGCAGCACCCAGTTCCTGTGTCCCACGCAGGACTGAGGGCCCAGGAAATAAAACAACCCGAAACCCACTGCGGGCCTGGAAGTTTTGTCCTGGTTAGCAACATCAGCTAAGGGAACCTCTCTGCAAAAGGGGTAATCATAGTGTTCTCTTCAGACTTTGTCAAGCTTTTGGTGCCTTTCCTCCAGGTTGTCCCTCAAAATCAGAGGGGTGTGGAGCCTGCACCAGTCCCCCCAAACCGGTGGGAGACAGAGACTTCTCCTAGGCCCCTCAAAACTGGAGGAGGATGGAGACAATCCCCGGGCCCCCCAAAATGAAGGGAGATAAATACCTGGCAACCTAAAATAAGTGATGGATGTAGCCCAGAGCATCCCCCAAGTCACAGGGGGAAGAGGAGACTGCCAGCCCCCTCAAAGAGGAGGGGAATTGTGCCTGTGCCAGCCCCACAAATTGCAAGGGGACAGAGAACACCCCTGGCCTGGCAGATGGCAAAGAGTGGCCGGGGGCTGCCAGGATGGTGACAACACTGGCATCCCCCAAATCAGAGAGGGACTAAGAGCCCGCACAGGCTTCCCAGAAGCAGAAAGGGGGCAGCAAATATCCCCTGTCCCCCTAAGTTGGACGGGCACAGACACAAAAGGCCCCACAAAAAGAGCATGAGGAACCAAGAGCACTGCTGGCCCCACAAGGGTAAGGAGGATGGAGAAACTCCCCATCTGTCTTTGTTTTGGAGGACAGGTGTCTGCTAGGGAGGGCAGGGGCCTCCCCTGGAATGAAAACGTAGACCCCCTCCCTCTGAATTATTATAATTCTGAAATCAAGGGGCTTTCAGGCAGAGATCTGAGGATAGGAATAACAGCTCTTTATTAGAATTTATAACCAGGCAAACAAACAACAATAACTACAGCATTAACAGGAAAACAGAACCAGGGGCCCCGTGACAGCTTTCTCGGCTGAGACGAGAAGGGATGGAGGAGAGGCTTTGTTTCACAAACCCCCTCGGGCGGGCAGTCCCGGTGCTCCTGCAGGGCTCTGAGGAACACTCAGCTGGAACAGCAGGGATGAGCTGAGATCCTGGGCCGGTGGCTGAGGTGGATCAGCAGCTCCACGGCGGTGCCTGGCACTGCCACACGTCCCGGCAGGACAGGGGGTGCGAGGCCACCAACAAAGAGGGGAGAAGGAGAAGCAGCAGCAGCTCCGTGTGAGTGATGGCGAAATTCCCTTCTCCCCACCGCAGCAGCTCTGCACCCAACGTGTCCTTCTCCGAAGCTGAAGAAAGCCCACCAAACTGTCCCCGCTCTCCTCTTTTCCTGCCCCCCTTCCCTCCCTGGGCCCGGCCAAACTCTTTGTCTTTTGTCAATCACCCAGCAATTACCCACAGTTAGGCTGTCCCCACAACTAATGGGTAAAAATTCCACAGGCAATCCGGAATTAAAAAAAAAAAAGACACCTAACCACAAACACCTGCCCCTGGCAATGACCTGAGATGGGATTGAATATAACAAAAGGGCCATGGCCAGACCCTCATGTTCTTTGATCCCACATCATGTCATTGCCATAGGCAGGAAAAGGTACAGGTGTCTCCCCAGCATGGATCACAGGGAACATGGATCACCAGGTCTCTGCCAAACTTGAATTTTCCAAGGGGGGACGAAGCTGGAGCAGTGCACAAAGCTCTTTCTGTACTTTGGGGCATTTGCAGAGCTTCCCTTACTGGTGCTGCCGTTGGTGTTGGGTCAAGCTAGATCTCCAGGTGAAGCTCTTCCCACACAGGGGACACTCGTAGGGTGTCTCCCCAGTGTGGAAGCGTTTGTGGGTGTTGAGGCTGGAGCTGCGGCTGAAGCTCTTCCCACATTCCCCACACTCAAAGGGCCTCTCCCCAGTGTGGATGCGCCGGTGGGTGATGAGGTGGGAGTTGTGCTTGAAGCCCTTCCTGCACTCGGGGCAGCGGAAGGGCCTCTCATCCGTGTGAATCCGCTGGTGCTCGAGGAGATGGGAGCTGGTCTGAAACCTCTTCCCACACTCGGGACACTCATAGGGCCTCTCCCCAGTGTGGATCATCTGGTGGATGATGAGGTGGGACCTCCGGCTGAAGGTCATCCCACATTTCTCACACTCATAGGGCTGTTCCCCGGTGTGGATCCTCTGGTGGCAGATCAGGCTGGAGTTCCGGCTGAAGCTCTTCCCACATTCCCCACACTCATAGGGCCTCTCCCCAGTGTGGATGCGCCGGTGGGTGATGAGGGTGTAGTTGTGCTTGAAGCCCTCCCCACAGTCAGGGCAGCAGAAGGGCCTCTCATCTCTGTGAATCCGCTGGTGCCTGAGGAGAGTGGAGCTCCTCTGAAACCTCTTCCCACACTCAGGACACTCGTAGGGCCTCTCCCCAGTGTGGATGCGCTGGTGGATGATGAGTTGGGAGCTCCAGCTGAAGCCCTTCCCACATTCCTCACACTCATAGGCCCATTCCCCAGTGTGGATCATCTGGTGACAGATCAGGCTGTTGCTCTGGCTGAAGCTCTTCCCACACTCCAAGCACTTGTAGGGCTTCTCCCCATCCTGAAGCTGCTCATGGACCACCAGCTCAGAGCCCCGGCTGGATCTCCGGCCGCCTTCCCGGCACAGGGTGGGTCTTTCCTCCTCAGAGCACCCTAGGCAGCGTTTGGAGCCCCTCCTCCTGCGGGATCTCTGGGGATTTTCCTCCCCATTGGATTCCTGTGCCATGGAGCTGCTCAGAACGGCCTCTTCCATGAGCTTCTCCTGTGGGGATTTGTCCTCCCTGGTCTCCATCCTCAGCTCCTGGTCTGGGGGAGGAAGGACAAGGAGAGGATGGGATTTGCCTCCGTGCCAGAGGGAAGGGGAAGGAGATCCCCCCAGTGCGTCCCCGGCAGGACGGCGTCGGCAGCGGGGTTGTCCTGCAGCCGGGGGCCAGGCTGGGCTGGGAGATGGAGCAGGAGAGAGGGGGAAAGGGGCACTGACTTCCTCCTCACCTGCCTGGGTGTCCTGGGGCATCTTCCTCTTCTCCACAGCCTCCTCCTCCATCCAGCCAAGGTTTGGGAATGGGAAATCCTGGTTTGAGGAAATACAAGGGATGAGGACATTGAGTTTGCAGGTCCCTCTGTCCAAGCTCATCTCTAGAAGTCACCGGACATCTGGGGTCCATAAAACCTCCAAAAAACACCAATATTCAGCTCTGAAAATGCCTCCCAGGAGTTCCCCATCTCTAGTCTCCCCTGTCTTCAAGGAGAGAAGGTTCAAGGGTTCCCGCCTGTCCCAGCTGCTGGGAGTCACGCTTGTACTGGGGACAACCTGTCTGCTCAGTCCCTACCATCCCCAGGCTGCTGGGAGTGCCAGGAATCCAAAAAGTTCCCCCTGTTTCCATTTTCCCACTTAGGGATGGTGAGACCCCCCAATGTCCCCCCAAGTAGGATTTTCCACTCAGCTTTGGAGTTCCACATTCTCCAAACATTCCCCCCCCGCAAAATAAACCCAACCCAGGGACCCCCCCAGGATATCCGGGCAAAGCTCCCACTCCCCCATCACCTGTGGGATGGTGGGTGATGATCCCACAGGAGGGGGCTATGAATTCAAGGAGTGCTCAACCTTATGGTTCCTTCTCCTTTCCCTGATCCTCCTTTGTCCCTCCTCTGCCTCCCTCTCCTCCCCTTCCATCCTTCCTCCTCCTCTTCCTCCCTAACCCCACCTCCTTCTCCTACTTCCATCCCTTCTCTCTCTCCTTCTTCCATCCCTCCTCCTCCTCCCCCAGGAGCAGCGACACCCTCGGTGCCCCGTTCCCAAACCCCTCACAGCCCACGGCAGGAGCGGGGATGGAGCCGGGACAGGTCGGGATGGGCAGCGCGGGGCTCTCCGCTGCTCCCACCCGCTGGGGACGGGGGGAACCCGGCCCGGGGAAAAGGAGAGGGAAACTGGGAAAACTGGGGGCTGCAGATCCAACCTGGGGCTGGCTGGGGACCCTGGCTGGGGACTGCCAGCCCTTGGGGCTCCTCTGGGGAGATGTGGGAGGGGGGAACACAGAGAGGGCTGGGGGATCCTAGGAGTGGCAGCACTGGCAGAGACTGGTTTGTACTGGGATCATCCTGGCAGTGGCTGAGATTGCACTGGCTGTGTACTGACATCATACTGGGATCATACTGGGATCAGACTGGCAGTCAGTAGGAGCCTCCAGGGGGCAATTGAGACCAGGTTGTCAGGAACTGGGAATATGCCCTGCACTCCCCAGAACCCCGGGATCGCCCCCCATATGTCCCATGTGTCCCCCAGACCCTTCAGGATCCCCGAGTGCCCCCTCAGTGCCCGTTCGGGACCCCCCAAAGCGTCCCTGGATCCCTGAATGCTCCCGACCCCACAGATTCCCCTTCCAGCCACTGCTGGGAATTCATCTCCCATCATCCCACAACACAGCTCCGCGCCCAAACCTCCTGCCGTGCCCCGCGCCCTAAAGAGCCCGATTAGAGCTCCCCAGGTTCCCCCCAAGTGCTCCCGAGCCGTGTACATTCGCCCCGAGCACCTGCAGCTCGGACGCAGAAGTCTTCTCCAAGCGCTTCCCCACACCGCCGAACGCGCCTTCCGAGCCACTTCCGGGACTACAGCTCCCATCATGCTCCGCGGCGCCCATAGAGCGCTATTCCGACCGGGACTTCATCTCCCGTCATGCCCCGCGCCTTACCGGAACCTATTGGCGCTGAGCCTCCAACTCCCGTGATGCTCCGCGGCCCCTTTAAGCCTCATTATACCGGCGCCTACAACTCCCATCATCCCCCGCGACCCAGAGATTCCCTGTTACAGCCCCCCAAGTGCCCGCCCGGACCCCGAAGGGCCCCCAGATTCCCCTCCCTGACCTCCAAGTGAACCCCTGGACCCCCAAGTGCTCCCCCGAACCCCGAATTGTCTCACAGAATCCCTAAATGCCGCTCCAAGTGCCCTCCCGGCTCCCCATGTGTCCTCCAGACCCCCAGGTTGTCTCTAAATTCCCTCCCCAGACCCAAAACTGCCCCAAATGTTCCTCAGAAAAGTCCCCATGGACCCCAAAGTGGTCCCTTTTACCCTGTCTGAGAAAATGATAAAAATGATGATCAAAGGACTAAAAATAGGAATAATTAGCATAAAGAGGGAGAAATAGTGGTCAATTAATTAATGAACGGAAATGTGCTACTTTGAACCAAGGACCGATAATGTTTTTAGTTGCTAAAAATGTAGCAATTCTTTTATATAAATATAAAAATTAGGTTATAAAAATACAGAATAATAGTGTTATAAAAATAAAATTTTATTTTTTTTAATTAATTAGATTTTAATTATAAAGAAAAATTATAAAGAGAAATGTTCTCAATGCTTTGGGATGTCAGTCCCAGCTGGGCGATGTCAGACATGCTGAGGCTCGGGGTGAGGAGCAGGTTGCCCAAACAGGGGCAGCCCACAAGGGGCTCATTCTTCTCCCTGACCAGACCTCCTCAGGAGACATTCAGCATCAGGATTGTAAAGAGTAAATCGTTACCCCCTGATCAGTACACAAAGATGTTTTACAGTTTGAACAGTAGAATGTTGTCACCGTAAGGGGCCTTCTTTGTTAATATAGCTCATGTTGTGTCATGTTTGGTAAATACCAATGTTGTTGTAACAGCCTTCTTTTTAAAATACTGTTATAAATGAAATTAGAATTTTGACAACTAGGTCCCTTGGGTTAATGGCAGTTTAATTAAAAATGAATACAATTTACTAAATTGAATAGTAATGTGGTATAAAAGAATACAGTTTAGTAAAATACTACAGTCTAATAAAAATTAAAATGTATATATATAATCTGCTAGTAATTAAGTATGATTAAAGCATAAGCAAAACTGACCAGGGTACAGAGGCTTCCCACCCTGCCTCAAGTTCAAAACAAAGCACTTCAAGCTAAACTTATATACTGTATCCTTATACATATTCCTTAATGTTTCCTCTAAGTTCCCTCCTATTTCAAGTTTTTCTGACTTTACATCACTTTTCTTCACGGCACATGCCTCACTTGTTGTTAGGGGGTCTTCAGTCTTCTTTTGGTGGTCTTTTGGCGAAGGCTTCTCTTCTTCCTTGTTGTCCTTTGGATAACCTTACAGGTTTGTGCATACATACTGAGCATTGTGTTATGTAAGTCTATTAATTAGCCTTATGTTTACTAATCTTTAGGCCCAATGCCTAAATTTGTTCTAATTTTGGTCCATCTCAAGGCAATTTTGGTCTTGAGACACCATTTATCTTCTAAACTACATCCCGTACCTTAATTTTGACATGTAACATCTGCAAAGGGGTACATCTGCTTTGTAACACTGATTCTTGATTGTTTCAAATAATAACTTTAATAACAGTTACAATTTAGTTAGCAAGAACCAATTCCATTTATTACAACTGCAAATACCCCTTATATCCCTTTTTATTGGTTTCCATGCTAACTGCCTTGCTATGGATAAACTTGTATTTTCTCAATTTCTTCTTTTGCTACCTCAATTGTTTGGCCTGCAGATCAGCTGCTAAGCCCATCCACATTCAGCTCTTAGTCTTCAGAGGGAAACTTTGAGCACAGTGAGAATCTCCCAGTGTGCAGGAGGGTCCCTGTGTGCCAGCTGCAGCTGGGGCCTCAGCCATCTCCTCTCTCAACAGGTTCCCCTCTGCAGCTTCACAGGAAAGGCCAACACCTCCCTCAGGGACACCTGCACCACACATTTCACATCTCCATGCCCATACGTGATGTCCCTGTCACAGCTGCATTACCAGCTTGCTGCTGTGCCGATGCTGCCACCACCCAAAGCAAGGCCCTGTGTCCCTGAAGGGACCCGCCCTGCTCTGTGGCCTGGACTGAAGGTGGGTCCCTCCTGCCAGGGCAGGGCCCAGCACAGCTCTTCTGTTCCAATAAAGAGATGGAGCTCTCACCCCAGTGTCTGGCTGGTACCACCAGCAAAGCCCACACAGCACCAGCCCTGGCTGAGCTCCATATCCAGGAGCAGGCAGGGCTGACCACGGTGTGGGCAGGCAGGAGCCAGACAGGGGCTGCTGTGACCAGAGGCAGGGCTCCAAGGGGCTGGGGGAGTCTGTGTTGAGCATCCCTGGGCTGAGGGCACATTTCCTTCAGTGGCATCACCTGGGCCTGGACCTCCTCCAGTGCCATGCCCAGGAAAAGAGGCAACCATCAAGAGCATCTCCTGGGACAGCGCCTGACCAGCAATGTCAGCAGGCAAAACCAAGGTTTTGTTTAGCAATGACCCTTTGATGAAGTCAAAGCTTCACAGTCAGAGCAGTCCTCTAGTACAGATGGGAGTACACTTGGGGCAGACATCTAAGGCCATGAGGTCACAGAAGGCTCTGGGGTGACAGCAGGCTGAGGTGACAGCAGGCTCTGAGGTCACAGAGGTCTCAGAGCCCTGTGGTTGCCCAGCACCACAAGGACCGAGCAGTCAGTCCTTGACCACGACTGTTGTGGCAGCAGCGGCGGCGGCAGCAGCGGTGCTGACATTGGGACAGCGGTGTCAGGACAGTGGTGGCAGCAAGAGCTGCAGGACTGGCAGTGGGCAAGGCACCATGGCCTTTGCTCTGCGCCTCCTCCTCCTGCTCCTCCTGGCAGTGGCCCTGCCTGACAGGGCTGCCCAGGCTGCTCCGTGGCGAGCAGGGCGAGCAGGTGAGCCGGCAGCCTTGGTCCCCCTTCCTGGGACAGTGCTCCCTTCTCCCTGGGAAGTGTTGGGGATGGTTTTCCCCAGGGCTTTAGGGAGGGTTTTCTCTGTGGGAGGGACAGAGGCCTCAGGGGCCCTGGGCTGGTCCCACTGCCCTTCCAGGGATGTTGCACGGGGCCTGCAAAGAGGGTGGAGAGTGCCCAGAGCCAGCCCAGAGCTCCCCAGGCCCCTCTGCAGCTTTGGCCATGTCCATTGACATCTGGCTCCCATGGCCTTCCCCAACCCCCTTGCAGTGCCCAGTTCCCTAAGGCAGAAGGGGGTCCCAGCACACCATGGAATGGTTCTGATCTGTGCTTCCTTCCAGATGAGGGTGGTAGGAAGGCTTCTCCAGCAGCTTGGCTTCATGAAGATTTTCTCCCTCTGGAGCCCCATGCAGGTACATTCTCACTGTCCCAACAAGGAATAAACACTGACACCCTGGCAGGAAGCAGGTGACAGAAGCTGCTGTGGCTGTTGAGTTACAGGTGTGTCTGCAGCGAGGACATTTCAAGCTCCTTTTCTGGTTGCTGCACGCAAGCCCAGCTCCCATCACAGGGGTGAGTGGTGTGTCCCTGCTGATCCCACAGGTTGAGCCCTGGTTCTGTGGGATCCATTCATCTGAAATGGAAACGCTTTCTGTTAAGGTCCTCCTAGAGGGGAGAACAAACCTACAGGAGACAAGAGGCTGAGTGATCTGGAGAGACGCCGTGGTGGGTCCCTGTCCCTCAGCCTCCTCCTGAGACTCAGCAGCGTGGGGCTTTCTCTGCACATCTGGACACGCCGTGCCAGGCACAGCAGGAAGGGATCCATGGCAGCCTTGCTGCCCCTCTGCTGCTTTCACAGCCTGCAGGGCTGTTTCCCAGCCTGGCCTGGCTGCAGCTTCTCCCCAGCCTCTGCAGGAAGGCATTTGGCATCAGCTGTCAGGGAGCCCAAACTGCAGCACGGGCCATGCACACCCTGAAATCCCCTGCAATTTCCCAGTCTTGTGGTAGATGTGGCTGGCCTGGCTCCAAAGTTTGGATGCCTTCCTGAAACTTATCCATATCTTTGACAACTATTGCCTCCTGAAGATGCCACCTTCATGCTGGGGAACAAACAGCCCCACCTGATGCATGTATCCCTCTTCCTTTCTCCAGAGACGGAAGGAGAGGCTGCGCTGAAGGCAGCGTTTCCCGGAGGAAGCAGTGGCCCATGGGCAGCCTCTGCTGCAGGAAGGGAGGCCATGCCAGGCACAGACCCAGGAGGTAATTGCTGTGCCCCTGGGCCTGAGCCCTGCTGAGGCTTGAGCTGCCATCTCTGCTGCTTGGCAGTGCAGGCACAGCCCAGACAAGACCGGCACAGCCCAGTGGAAATATCCCCAGCAGGCTCAGGGCACTCGGCTACTGAGCAGTCCTGCTGGGGTCCCTCCACGGGAGACAGGTCCCAAAACCTGGCAGCAGCTGCAAAGGGGTGCCCATGGTGGGGAATAGGCAGAGGGGGAGGGCAAGGCTCCACTGTATCCTGAAAGAGCCTGGCCCAGTCCCTATGGGATGGGAGAGCTGTCCCAGCAGAACGTGGGCAGGAGGGAGGGAGGGCCTGAGGGACAGTTGTGGCACTGCCTGCTGTAGTTCTTCCCCATTGCTTTTACAATTCTTTCAGCTGTGGCAGAGAGAGGGCCCCAGTGGGGCCTGGGCTGCTCCAGCCACCTCTCCCAGGGATGCTGCACAGGGCCTGCAAAGAGGGTGGAGAGTGACCAGGAGCCAGCCCAGAGCCCCCAGGCCCCTCTGCAGCTGTGGCCATGTCCACTGACATCTGGCACCCACAGCCTTAGTGCGACTCCCTTGCACTGCCCCGTTCCCTAAGGTAGAAGGGGATCTCAGCACACCATGGAAACTGTTCTGATCTGTGCTCCCTTCTAGATTTGGAACTCAACCTCAATTATTTGGAAGTGCTACTGAATGATACTTTGAATATCTTGGAGAATGCTGGAGGCAAGTTCTTCTATTCCCTTTACTGACAGAACACAAAATGACAAGGTGGCAAGAGCTCACTCATATGCCATATCTCTTAAAATAATCTCAGGCTTGTTGGGTTCTAGAAACCTCGCCCTGCTCCCTTCTAGAGCCCTGAGGGATCCCACAGGTCACTACCAGTGGGAAGAAGGAGCATTTAGCTGTCAATCTTCTTCCCGTGTGCAATGCCAGTGTCTCCTTCCATGTGCTCTGTGCAGCCACGGAGAGGAGCAGAGAGGGAAGGGGCCGGGCCCAGGGCTGTGTCCCGGGGCTGTGCCTTGCATGGCTCCTTTGCCAGCCCCAGGGAGCCTGAGGGTCTCCTACAGAGCCACGAGAGCTGTTCTGTCCTACCTCTTTTTTCAGCCAAGCCTCTTGCTGAAGGTGATCTGGCTTCCCAACCCACACCCAGGACTGAGGCTCTGGAAGATGGTGAGGGTAGGTGAAGGCCTTTCCCCCTGGGAGAGCTGCCAGCTCAGAGCCCAAGGCTTGGCCAGGAGAGCATCGCTGCAGGTGCCAGGACAGAGCCATGCACATGTGTGCCCTCACCCTGTGTGATCCTCTCACCACTCCTGAGGCTCAGTGCTGCCTGTTCAGATCAGAAGAGATGACAGAAGCTTCTGTGGCTGTTGAGTTACAGGTGTGTCTGCAGGGAGGACTCTCCCAGCTCCTGGGTTGGTTGCTGCACACAAGCCTGGCTCCCATCACAGGGGTGAGTGGTGTGTCCCTGCTGACCCCACAGGCTGAGCACTGGCATTCTGGGATCCATTCCTGGGAAATGGAATTATTTTGCTCTAAGGTCCTCCAAGAGGAAATACCAAAGCTACAGGAGTTATGAAACCCCATGAGCCATCCAAACCCATGAGGCAAATGCTGAAGAAAATTCTGCAGGAAGGACAAGGTGGGTCCATGTCCCTCAGCCTTCTCCTGAGACTCAGCAGCTGGGGACTTTCTCTGCACATCTGGACACGCAGTGCCCAACACAGCGGGAAGGGATCCATGGCAGCCTCACTGCCCCACTGCTGCTTTCACAGCCTGCAGGGCTGTTTCCCAGCCTGGCCTGGCTGCAGCTTCTCCCCAGCCTCTGCAGAAAGGCATTTGGCATCAGCTGACAGGGTTTCCAAACTGCACCATGGGCCATGCACACCCTGAGATCTTGTAGAATTCTCTGGTCTCCGGGTAGATCAGAAATGGCAGCTGTTTGGAGAAAGGAGGGCCCTGGCCAATCCCAAAAGTTGATATGATATCCTGGTCCTTAACCAAGTCTTTGAGAAGCATTGCCTCCTGAAGATGCCACCTCCCCAGTGGGGAATGCTGCCATCTGATCCAGCTGTCCCTTTCTGCAGAAGTGGATGGAGAGGCTGCGCTGAAGGCAGCGTTTCCCAGAGGAAGCAGTGGCTCATGGGCAGCCTCTGCTGCAGGAAGGGAGGCCATGCCAGGCACAGTCCCAGGAGGTAATTGCTGTGCCTCTGGCCTGAGCCCTGCTGAGGCTTGAGCTGTACATCTCTGCTGCTGGGGAGTGCCCACCCTTCAGGGATGTTGCACAGGGCATGGGAAGAGTGTTGAGAGTGACCAGGAGCCAGCCCAGAGCATTTCAGGCCCCTCTACAGCTTTCTCCATGTCCACTTACATCTGGCTCCCATGGTCTTACCCAACGCCCTGGCAGTGCCCAGTTCCCTAAGGCAGAAGGGCGATCCCAGCACACCATGGAATGGTTCTGATCTGTGTTCCCTTCCAGATGAGGTTCCCAGGAAGGATTCTCCATTAGATTGGCTGGATAAAGTTTTGAAGCCATTGGAGCCTCCTGCAGGTATGTTCTCAGTGTCCCATCGAGGAATAATCATTGACAACCTGGTAGGAACCAGGTGACAGAAGCTTCTGTGGCTGTTGAGTTACAGGTGTGTCTGCAGGGAGGACTTTCCCAGCTCCTTTGCTGATCACTGCCTGCAAGCCCGGCTCCCATCGCAGGGGTGAGTGGTGTGTCCCTGCCGTACCCACAGGCTGAGCATTGCTTTTCTGGGATCCATTCCTGGGAAATGGAACTATTTTTTGTTAAGGTCCTCCAAGAGGGAAGAACAAAGCCACAGGACAGAAAGAATCACTTGAGTCACACCACATCCTGAAAGAAATAGAGAAGGAACTGCTCAAAGGGCGTGGAGGGTGCATTTCCCTCAGCCTTTCCTGAGACTCAGCAGCCGGGGGCTTTCTCTGGACATGCCATGCCCTGCACCATGGGAAGGGATCCATGGCAGCCTCACTGCCCTGCTGCTGCTTTCAAGCCCTGCAGGGCTGTTTCCCAGCCTGGCCCGGATGCAGTTTCTGCCCAGCCTCTGCAGGAAGGCATTTGGCATCAGCAGACAGGCTGCCCAAACTGCACCATGGCCCATGCACACCTTGAGATCCTCTGCAACTTCCTGGTCTCTGAGCAGATCAGGAGAGGTGGTGGTTTGGACAAGAGAGAGCCTGGGCCTTTTCCTGATCCTCTTCCATGTCTTTGACAAGCACTGCCTCCTGAAGAGGCCACTTCCCTGCTATGTAATGGTTCCATCTGATCCAGCTGTGCCTCTTCCTTTCTCAAGGGATGGACAAAGAGGCTCTATGGAAGGCGGCATTTCTTGAAGGAAGGGAGGCAATTGCAGTCACGGGCCCAGGCACAGGAGGTAATTGCCATGCTGGGCTCAGCCCTTGGTGGGGCTGTGTGCCAGCAGCTCTTCCCACAGGGCCCCTCCTTGCATGGCTGAGCAGCAGCCAAAGCTGGAGGTGCCTCGGCTTCCAGGCCTCTGGAGCTCATTCCCAGCCCCTGGGAATCGGGATTCCTGCACCAATGTCCATCCCACTGCAGCTGCTCCTGGAGCTGGCCCTAAGCATCCAGAGGCCCAAGGCACAGGAGCAGCCCTGAGCAGGAGCCCTGCCACGAGCCCAGGGCCACAGCCAGCCCTGGCTCCCAACTGGGCAGGGGCTGCACTGGCCCCTGACAGGGCCTGGCTCTGTCCCCTTGGGCTGGGGGAGCTGTCACAGAGCAGGGAGGGTCAGGGGTGGCAGCGGCTGCTCAGGGATGGGTTTGGCCCGTGTCCCTGGAAGGAGCCACTGCCCAAGAAGCTGTGCTGTCCCTAGGTCCCCCTCTCAGCTTTCTGGGTTTTATTGGGTGGCACAGCCTGTGCCAAGGGCTGGCAAGGTGCCTGCAGGCCCCAGCTCTGAGGGAAACAGGGAATATCCTGGACATACCCACCATGCTGCCAGCTCAGCAGTGGAGCACAGCACGGGCTCACGCTGCCCATTGCTCCCACAGATGCAGCCGGCACAACACATGTTCCCAATTCCCAGAAGGGCATCAGAAGAGGTTTCTGTCAGGGAACACGCTGTTGGCTAGAATTAATGGCAGGCCTGCTTTGTTTGGTGCATTTCTTCGTTTTATGCTGTGTTGGAATCTGGTATGTCTGCAAGAGAAAACAGTGAGTGTTTCGTTCATTTTTCCCTCAAACAGCTTCTTTTTAAAGTCTATTGTAGACAGGAAACATTCCCAGTGAGGCTGCTGTGGACTTGTGGCTAGTCCTTGGTTGCCCAAAACACTCTGCTGAGAGTTCTGCTGCTGCCCAGGGCTTCCATTGGCCTCTTAATTCCTGGGCCTTGTCCTGGGGAGCCCGCTGGGGCTGCAGCCAGTGCTGGCTGCCACTGAGGCTGCCTGGCCAAGAGCAGCCCCAGGAGCAGCGGGCAGAGGCAAAGCAAGGTGGGCAGGAGAAAGAGCGGGGACGAGATTGCCCTTGACAGGCAGAGGTGCTCTGGGGCCCGCTCCTGGCCAGGGACCCTGCCCAGAGCCATCCCCTGCTCTCCAGGGCCTTGAGGGGCAGCTGTCCAGCTGGGCCAAGCTGTGCCAGCAGCTGCAGCCCTGCTGGGGAGCCTTGGCAGCTCTGGGCCCTGCTGTGCAGGAGGGTCTCTGTGTGCCAGCGGCAGCTGGGGGCCTCAGCCACTTTCTTTCTCTACAGGAGCGCCTCTGCACCTCCAGATGTCCGGCCAAACAGCTCAGTGTTGTGAAAAATGAGGTTCACATATTTTTCTTATAGAATTTAAAGGTTTAATGAAAAGATAAGTAGGAGCTAAAAATAAAGTAAAGTACAGAGATACGGCCAGGTGTCTCTGCATTCAGCCAAGAGAGCACACCTTACTGACAAAGGATTGTCCCTTAAAAACAGAATCCTACTACATATCCATAAATTCTCATGCATATTCATACATTCTTCTTCAGCTCTTTGGTGTTCTGTTTAGTTTTCTCTTGCCCCCTTCCCAATAGATCAATCTTCTTGGTGCCAACGAGATTTACATTTCCTGATAACAGAAATGCAATAAATTCCTCCCCCAGAGTTCTGGTCACTGCTGTCTTCATCTGGATAAGATAGTTTCTGAATGTAGGGGGCATCTCCAGCTATCTTTTGCAGTCTTTGGGTTATACAAACTAAAGTAGTTTTTGTTTTAATACTATGCCAAAGCTTAACATATATGTATTATACCACTATTTCTAAGTTTCATCAATGACAGAAATAAAGGAAACCATATTAATGCAACAAAATTTTCTAATCTTATACATATAACATTCTTTATAATATTTGCAAAAAGCCAATAATATGATATGCATTTATAACAGTGTGAATGTAAATCACTACACTCAGTCAGGGAGAACTGCACCTCTCTTCCTGCATCTCCAAGCCCGTGTCTGTTTTCCTTGCCAAAGCTGCATTATCAGCTTATTGCTGTGCTGCCACCACCCAGAACAGGACCCTCTGTCCCTGAAAGTGCTGGCCCTGGTGTCTGGCCAGGACTGAAGGCAGGACCCTCCTGCCAAGGCAGAGCTTGAGCAACACCTTTGGGCTTCTGCTCTGGGGTCTGGCTGGTACCACCAGCACTGGCACAGCTGCTTGGCTGGCCACAGCCTTGGCTGGGCAGGCAGCAGTCGGGCTTGGGGAACCCACCTTGTTATCTTTATTTTTTATTTTTAAAAAGTAGAAAATTTTTGAAATATTTAGAATTATTTTTAGTAGGAAGTAATCCCCAAATGTTTCTTCCCTTTTTCTATATTAATAACATATTTTTCAAAGTAGTTTTAGAATTCTGGAACATTTTTTCCACTTCTGCAATTAAACATGAAGTTGCATTTAATTGATAATATTTACTCTAAGAGGGATTAAGACACACTGTTGGGGGTTAGGTGTCCCTTTTTTTTTTAGTTCTGGCTTGCCTGTGGAATTTTTACCCATTAGTTGTGGGGAAAACCTAACTGTGGGTACTTGGTGGGTGCTTGACAAAAGACAAAGAGTTTGCCCGGTCCCAGGGGGGGAAGGGAACAGGAAAAAGGAGGATGGGGACAGTTTTGAGGGGCTTTCTTCAGCTTCAGAGAAGGACACGTTGGGTGCAGAGCTGCTGCGGTGGGGAGAAGGGAATTTCGCCATCACCCAGACGGAGCTGCTGCTGCTTTTTCTCCTTCTCCCCTCTTTGTTGGTGGCCTCGCACCCCCTGTCCTGCCGGGACGTGTGGCAGTGCCAGGCACCGCCGTGGAGCTGCTGATCCACCTCAGCCACCGGCCCAGGATCTCAGCTCATCCCTGCTGTTCCAGCTGAGTGTTCCTCAGAGCCCTGCAGGAGCACCGGGACTGCCCGCCCGAGGGGGTTTGTGAAACAAAGCCTCTCCTCCATCCCGTCTCAGCCGAGAAAGCTGTCATGGGGTCCCTGGTTCTGTTTTCTTGCTAATGTTGAAGTTATTGTTGTTTGTTTGCCTGGTTATAAATACTAATAAAGAACTGTTATTCCTATCCTCAGATCTCTTCCTGAAAGCCCCTTGATTTCAGAATTATAATAATTCAGAGGGAGGGGGTCTACATTTTCATAGCAGGGGAGGCCCCTGCCCTCCCTAGCAGACACCTGTCTTCCAAAACAAAGACAGATGGGGAGTTTCTCCATCCTCCTTACCCTTGTGGGGCCAGCAGTGCTCTTGGTTCCTCATGCTCTTTTTGTGGGGCCTTTTGTGTCTGTGCCCCTCCGACTTAGGGGGACATGGGATATTTGATGCCCCCTTTCTCCTTCTGGGAAGCCTGTGTGGGCTCTTTGTCCCACTCTGATTTGGGGGGTGCCAGTGTTGTCACCATCCCGGCAGCCTCCGGCTGCTCTCTGCCCTTTGCCAGGCCAGGGGTGTTCTCTGTCCCCTTGCAATTTGTGGGGCTGGCACAGGCACAATTCCCCTCCTCTTTGGGGGGGCTGGCAGTCTCCTCTTCCCCCTCTGACTTGGGGGATGCTCTGGGCTACATCCATCTCTTATTTTGGGTTGCCAGGTATTTATCTCCCTTCAGTTTGGGGGGCCTGGGGATCGCCTCCATCCTCCTCCAGTTTTGAGGGGCCTGGGAGTAGTCTCTGTCTCCCACCGATTTGGGGGGACTGGTGCAGGCTCCACCCCCCTCTGATTTTGAGGGACAACCTGGAGGAAAGGCACCAAAAGCTTGACAAAGACTGAAGGGAATGCTCTGGTTACCTTTTTTGCCAAGAGGTTCCCTTAGCTGAAGTTGCTAACAAGGACCAGACTCGCCAGCCCGCAGTGGGTTTTGGGTTGTTTTATTTCCTGGGCCCTCAGTCCTGCATGGGACACGGGAACTGGGTGCTGTAGAGGCTGCACCAAGGCATCAGAAATGCCCAACAGCCAAGGTTGGTAGAAGATCTGCTCCAGCACTGGCCAGTCCATGGGGTGCTTGGACAAACAGCAGCGGATCAGATGTTGGCACTCTGGGGAGAGAAGGCAGAAAGCGGCGCTCACTTGCAGAAGGCTCCTGCCCAGCTGCTCCCGGCGCCTGCAGAAGCCGGGCCACGCTGCGTGTGCTGGGAGCTGCCCTTGGCGGGAGAGCGGCACGGCAGGACAAGCGTCCCCTCCTTCAGCCAAGCGTGCCACACCCAGCCTGCCACGGGCCACCTGCTGCAGCCGGCCCTTGAGGGCACATGGACGTCTCGCGCAGCTGCGGGAGGGCCGGGCTGGGCTGTGCGGTGC
>NW_028256196.1:0-22000 GCF_971803275.1 Cyanistes caeruleus | reverse complement strand
AAGGAAGTGGCGGAAGGAAGGAAGGAAGGAAGGAAGGAAGGAAGGAAGGAAGGAAGGAAGTGGCGGAAGGAAGGAAGTGGCGGAAGGAAGGAAGGAAGGAAGGAAGGAAGGAAGGAAGGAAGGAAGGAAGGAAGGAAGGAAGGAAGGAAGGAAGGAAGGAAGGAAGAAGGAAGGAAGGAAGGAAGGAAGGAAGGAAGGAAGGAAGGAAGGAAGGAAGGAAGGAAGGAAGGAAGGAAGGAAGGAAGGAAGGAAGTGGCGGAAGGAAGGAAGGAAGTGGCGGAAGGAAGGAAGGAAGGAAGGAAGGAAGGAAGGAAGGAAGGAAGGAAGGAAGGAAGGAAGGAAGGAAGGAAGGAAGGAAGGAAGGAAGGAAGGAAGGAAGGAAGGAAGGAAGGAAGGAAGGAAGGAAGGAAGGAAGGAAGGAAGGAAGGAAGGAAGGAAGGAAGGAAGGAAGGAAGTGGCGGAAGGAAGGAAGTGGCGGAAGGAAGGAAGGAAGGAAGGAAGTGGCGGAAGGAAGGAAGGAAGGAAGGAAGGAAGGAAGGAAGGAAGGAAGGAAGGAAGGAAGGAAGGAAGGAAGGAAGGAAGGAAGGAAGGAAGGAAGGAAGGAAGGAAGGAAGGAAGGAAGGAAGGAAGGAAGGAAGGAAGGAAGGAAGGAAGGAAGGAAGGAAGGAAGGAAGGAAGGAAGTGGCGGAAGGAAGGAAGGAAGTGGCGGAAGGAAGGAAGGAAGTGGCGGAAGGAAGGAAGGAAGTGGCGGAAGGAAGTGGCGGAAGGAAGTGGCGGAAGGAAGGAAGGAAGTGGCGGAAGGAAGGTAGTGGCGGAAGGAAGGAAGTGGCGGAAGGAAGGAAGGAAGTGGCGGAAGGAAGGAAGGAAGTGGCGGAAGGAAGGAAGGAAGTGGCGGAAGGAAGGAAGTGGCGGAAGGAAGGAAGTGGCGGAAGGAAGGAAGTGGCGGAAGGAAGTGGCGGAAGGAAGGAAGGAAGTGGCGGAAGGAAGTGGCGGAAGGAAGTGGCGGAAGGAAGTGGCGGAAGGAAGGAAGGAAGGAAGGAAGGAAGGAAGGAAGGAAGGAAGGAAGGAAGGAAGGAAGTGGCGGAAGGAAGTGGCGGAAGGAAGGAAGTGGCGGAAGGAAGGAAGTGGCGGAAGGAAGGAAGTGGCGGAAGGAAGGAAGGAAGGAAGGAAGTGGCGGAAGGAAGGAAGGAAGGAAGGAAGGAAGGAAGGAAGGAAGGAAGGAAGGAAGGAAGGAAGGAAGGAAGGAAGGAAGGAAGGAAGGAAGGAAGGAAGGAAGGAAGGAAGGAAGGAAGGAAGGAAGGAAGGAAGGAAGGAAGGAAGGAAGGAAGGAAGGAAGGAAGGAAGGAAGTGGCGGAAGGAAGTGGCGGAAGGAAGGAAGTGGCGGAAGGAAGGAAGGAAGGAAGGAAGGAAGGAAGAGGAAGGAAGGAAGGAAGGAAGGAAGGAAGGAAGGAAGGAAGGAAGTGGCGGAAGGAAGGAAGGAAGTGGCGGAAGGAAGTGGCGGAAGGAAGGAAGTGGCGGAAGTGGCGGAAGGAAGTGGCGGAAGGAAGTGGCGGAAGGAAGTGGCGGAAGGAAGGAAGGAAGTGGCGGAAGGAAGGAAGGAAGTGGCGGAAGGAAGGAAGTGGCGGAAGGAAGTGGCGGAAGGAAGTGGCGGAAGGAAGTGGCGGAAGGAAGTGGCGGAAGGAAGTGGCGGAAGGAAGGAAGGAAGTGGCGGAAGGAAGGAAGGAAGGAAGGAAGGAAGGAAGGAAGGAAGGAAGGAAGGAAGGAAGGAAGGAAGGAAGGAAGGAAGGAAGGAAGGAAGGAAGGAAGGAAGGAAGGAAGGAAGGAAGGAAGGAAGGAAGGAAGGAAGGAAGGAAGGAAGGAAGGAAGGAAGGAAGGAAGGAAGGAAGTGGCGGAAGGAAGGAAGGAAGGAAGGAAGGAAGGAAGGAAGGAAGGAAGGAAGGAAGGAAGGAAGGAAGGAAGGAAGGAAGGAAGTGGCGGAAGGAAGGAAGGAAGTGGCGGAAGGAAGGAAGGAAGGAAGTGGCGGAAGGAAGGAAGGAAGGAAGTGGCGGAAGGAAGGAAGGAAGGAAGGAAGGAAGGAAGGAAGGAAGGAAGGAAGGAAGGAAGGAAGGAAGGAAGGAAGGAAGGAAGGAAGGAAGGAAGGAAGGAAGGAAGGAAGGAAGTGGCGGAAGGAAGGAAGGAAGTGGCGGAAGGAAGGAAGGAAGGAAGGAAGGAAGGAAGGAAGGAAGGAAGGAAGGAAGGAAGGAAGGAAGGAAGGAAGGAAGGAAGGAAGTGGCGGAAGGAAGGAAGGAAGGAAGGAAGGAAGGAAGGAAGGAAGGAAGGAAGGAAGGAAGGAAGGAAGGAAGGAAGGAAGGAAGGAAGGAAGGAAGGAAGTGGCGGAAGGAAGGAAGTGGCGGAAGGAAGTGGCGGAAGGAAGGAAGGAAGGAAGGAAGGAAGGAAGGAAGGAAGGAAGGAAGGAAGGAAGGAAGGAAGGAAGGAAGGAAGGAAGGAAGGAAGGAAGGAAGGAAGGAAGGAAGGAAGGAAGGAAGGAAGGAAGGAAGGAAGGAAGGAAGGAAGGAAGGAAGAAGGAAGGAAGGAAGGAAGGAAGGAAGGAAGGAAGGAAGGAAGGAAGGAAGGAAGTGGCGGAAGGAAGGAAGTGGCGGAAGGAAGGAAGTGGCGGAAGGAAGGAAGGAAGGAAGGAAGTGGCGGAAGGAAGGAAGGAAGGAAGGAAGGAAGGAAGGAAGGAAGGAAGGAAGGAAGGAAGGAAGGAAGGAAGGAAGGAAGGAAGGAAGGAAGGAAGGAAGGAAGGAAGGAAGGAAGGAAGGAAGGAAGGAAGGAAGGAAGGAAGGAAGGAAGGAAGGAAGGAAGGAAGGAAGGAAGGAAGGAAGGAAGTGGCGGAAGGAAGGAAGGAAGTGGCGGAAGGAAGGAAGGAAGTGGCGGAAGGAAGTGGCGGAAGGAAGTGGCGGAAGGAAGGAAGGAAGTGGCGGAAGGAAGGTAGTGGCGGAAGGAAGGAAGTGGCGGAAGGAAGGAAGGAAGTGGCGGAAGGAAGGAAGGAAGTGGCGGAAGGAAGGAAGGAAGTGGCGGAAGGAAGGAAGTGGCGGAAGGAAGGAAGTGGCGGAAGGAAGGAAGTGGCGGAAGGAAGTGGCGGAAGGAAGGAAGTGGCGGAAGGAAGTGGCGGAAGGAAGGAAGTGGCGGAAGGAAGGAAGTGGCGGAAGGAAGGAAGGAAGGAAGGAAGGAAGGAAGGAAGGAAGGAAGGAAGGAAGGAAGGAAGGAAGGAAGGAAGGAAGGAAGGAAGGAAGGAAGGAAGGAAGGAAGGAAGGAAGGAAGGAAGGAAGGAAGGAAGGAAGGAAGGAAGGAAGGAAGGAAGGAAGGAAGGAAGGAAGGAAGGAAGGAAGTGGCGGAAGGAAGGAAGTGGCGGAAGGAAGGAAGTGGCGGAAGGAAGGAAGTGGCGGAAGGAAGGAAGTGGCGGAAGGAAGGAAGTGGCGGAAGGAAGTGGCGGAAGGAAGGAAGGAAGTGGCGGAAGGAAGTGGCGGAAGGAAGTGGCGGAAGGAAGTGGCGGAAGGAAGTGGCGGAAGGAAGGAAGGAAGGAAGGAAGGAAGGAAGGAAGGAAGGAAGGAAGGAAGGAAGGAAGGAAGGAAGGAAGGAAGGAAGGAAGTGGCGGAAGGAAGTGGCGGAAGGAAGGAAGTGGCGGAAGGAAGGAAGTGGCGGAAGGAAGGAAGTGGCGGAAGGAAGGAAGGAAGGAAGGAAGGAAGGAAGTGGCGGAAGGAAGGAAGGAAGGAAGGAAGGAAGGAAGGAAGGAAGGAAGGAAGGAAGGAAGGAAGGAAGGAAGGAAGGAAGGAAGGAAGGAAGGAAGGAAGGAAGGAAGGAAGGAAGGAAGGAAGGAAGGAAGGAAGGAAGGAAGGAAGGAAGGAAGGAAGGAAGGAAGGAAGGAAGGAAGGAAGGAAGGAAGTGGCGGAAGGAAGTGGCGGAAGGAAGTGGCGGAAGGAAGGAAGTGGCGGAAGGAAGGAAGGAAGGAAGGAAGGAAGGAAGGAAGGAAGGAAGGAAGGAAGGAAGGAAGGAAGTGGCGGAAGGAAGGAAGGAAGTGGCGGAAGGAAGTGGCGGAAGGAAGGAAGTGGCGGAAGTGGCGGAAGGAAGTGGCGGAAGGAAGTGGCGGAAGGAAGTGGCGGAAGGAAGGAAGGAAGTGGCGGAAGGAAGGAAGGAAGTGGCGGAAGGAAGGAAGTGGCGGAAGGAAGTGGCGGAAGGAAGTGGCGGAAGGAAGTGGCGGAAGGAAGTGGCGGAAGGAAGTGGCGGAAGGAAGGAAGGAAGTGGCGGAAGGAAGGAAGGAAGGAAGGAAGGAAGGAAGGAAGGAAGGAAGGAAGGAAGGAAGGAAGGAAGGAAGGAAGGAAGGAAGGAAGGAAGGAAGGAAGGAAGGAAGGAAGGAAGGAAGGAAGGAAGGAAGGAAGGAAGGAAGGAAGGAAGGAAGGAAGGATGGAAGGAAGGGAGGGAGGGAGGGAGGGAGGGAGGGAGGGAGGGAGGGAGGGAGGGAGGGAGGGAGGGAGGGAGGGAGGGAGGGAGGGAGGGAGGGAGGGAGGGAGGGAGGGATTTTATAAAAAAAGAAACAGGAATATATATTTGCAATTTAAACAGTGGCTCATTGAATGTTGCAGTGATTTATTTACCCATGTGTCGACCCATCTACATCTATCCTAGTATACTTTGCTATATGAAATCTCAAAATCAGATGAGAAAGATAATGAGAAAAGAGAAGAAAAAATGATGATGATAGAGACTGTATACTACACATGAAGAATTATGCTGTCATTTCCAGATAAATTTTCTAATGACAGTAAGTAAATAGATAATTAAACTTCATGAGTAATCTGAATGACTCAAGCACTCAAAGTCTGTAAGAGTTTTGTCATTGTGGCATACAAACAGTCCTGTACAAGAGTCCAGGAATGATTGAAACATGGTTTCAAATCTGCTACAGTATCCTAAATTTCCTAAATTGTTTGATATTTTAGAGCTACAGAAAAATAATACTGGGCAATTTTCCAGGTCCTTAATTTAATCTAACAGGCTGTGTACAATTTTCTGCATTTCCAGAGCTGAATATTCAGGGCTCATTATTTAGTGCTCAATATTTTTGTGCTTTTATAGTGTTGTTATTTCAACTTTTTTTCCTCCTATTTCACAAGATAGATACTTTTACTAAGAATTACCAAACCAGAATTTTAAATAAGGAAACATAACTAGGTAGAAACTGTCTAATGCAAATGCAGGAGTATTTTCCAATTCAGTTCTTGCATTCAGTGCCTTTTATTGCCTTCACTTTGGTTTTCCTCAGAAGGCATCTTTCTGGCTTTTCAGCATGTGCAAAATACACCTTTACAGAACCACAGAATCACAGGGTCACCAAAAGCTTGTGGGACCTCTTGAGATAGTACAGCTTCTCTGAGAAGTGGTTCAGGTCATCCTCATGGCCCTTCACTGGACTCACTTGGCAAGCTGAGCTCTCTCTCCTAAGGGGAATCCATCAGTTCTGAGTGGAGAGGAAGGATCCCCTCCCTTGACTGCTGCCAATGGTCTGCCAGTCCAGAAGGCTGTAGGCCTTCCTTGAAAAGTTTCCCTCCAGCAAGCTGGTTCCTAGCCTGCCCTAGCATGTGGATGGGGCTATTCCTTTACAGGTGCAGGACAGTGCTTCTTCCTGTGGAACTTTATTAGGTTTCTGCCAGCCCTTTTCTGCAGGCTGCTGAGGTCTCTGTGGTCTACTGAAGAATCCTTTCAATTGTTTCTCGCCTGCAAACTTGTTGAGGGTGCTCTCTGTCCCAGCATCCAGGTCATTCATGAGAACATTAGATGATGTTTTGGCCCCAGTATTGACCACTAGGGTGCTCTATAAGAAATGGTGAATAGGAAAACTTTGTGCATATTGGATTTCCTTTTTCTTTTTTTATTTTATTTTATTTTATTTTATTTTATTTTATTTTATTTTATTTTATTTTATTTTATTTTATTTTATTTTATTTTATTTTATTTTATTTTATTTTATTTTATTTTATTTTACTTTTTTTTAAGGATTAGTACATGGCTTAATTTTTTTCCTCTGGAGGAACAGTAGAAATTATTTATAAAGAAATCATGCTAAAAAGCACAAGGAAAAACACTGCAAAATAGTGAAGCACAGAAGCAAGAGTTCCTGAGATTGAACCACTGGCAATACTTGTAAAACCTGTCATGAGAATTTTCTTTGCTACATTTAAGAACAGATTGTGATATTTGCTGTTGGAAACCTTCTCTGAATTGCCTCAAGTCAAGAAAGAATCCTCAAACTTGTTTAATAAAACTGACTGATTTTCACTACGTTTTTGAAAAGCCTGAGCTAATGGCAGCTTTTAGGTGTCTGGGAGAAAACTGGGGAGGAGTTTGCAGTTACTTAAAGAGAAAAGAGAGGAAATAAATCTATGTTTGAGCATCTAGCGATTTTTCCAATAACCTTTTTACTGGGCAAGCAAAGCAGGACAGTCACACAGTCCCAGAAACCAGCAAAAAGTGTCCTTGTGCCATCACCATTGGTATAGCAGGGCTGTAGAGATGACAAACTCTGACTTCAAAACCAAACAGGAAAATCCGGTGTAGGCATTGACCTGAAATGCCTGGATGTGATGGGCTCTCCCAGGGAGGTTGAGGAGAAGTCCCGTGAATAGAGACCAGGGGCTGTCACCTGAGCAGATGTTAATGGGCAAAGCCAGTGCCCCCACGCCCCCACAGCAGTCCAAACTTGCACTAGCCAGCCCTCAAGCTAACAAAGTATGCTTTTCTTGTTGAGTCAGAGATAAGGCACAGTGCCCTTATCTCTGATACCTGGCTCTGACATCCAAGAAAGCACTGAATTTCATATAACATCCTGAAAACAACTGTGCATCAGAGGCTGGAGGGAATATACTGGGACCAGTGGTAGCTGGTTGAGGACATAGAGAGCTGCATCCTGTACAGCCTCTGCATCTATGGTCCAGATGTGGAGATGCCAGCCCAGGTGCTGAAGCCTCTCCTCAATGAGCACACCGTGCCACTGATCCACAGCATCAGCAGAGTCATTGTGGGCCAGTGCAGCAAGGAGGCCCAGAGGCTGCTGTGCTCAGGTCCTGTCATGCCTTGTGGCCAGCTCCAGCAGCTGCAGGTCCAGATCCAGCTCCAGTAGCTTTTGGACCTGTGAGGGTCCTTGACCTCCCAGCTCCTGGGAGGGGATCCCCACCAGCCCTGCAGCCTCCAAGGTGGAGGAAAAAACTGGTACATCAGTATCCACCTTCACTGGGAGCGCCAGCTGCTCCTCACCTGCACTTGACCCCTCAGAGTAGGACCAGAGCTAGGAGAGACTGCAGCAGCCAGTGGTGGCAGGTCGCTCTGCCCAGGGCTGCAGCCACAGCCCCTCTGCTCCCAGCCAGAGCGGGAACCTCTTGCCCAAGGGGTCTCAGCACCCCCTACAGAAGAAGGTCCTTAGCTCCCAGGATTTTCCTCCTCCCAGCAGGAGGCTGTCCTGACAGCAGCGCTAGCAGAACTTCTGCAACCCTTTATTCAGGAAATAATAAAAGGAAATAAATTGTTGTTTCACTCACAGTGTCTGAGATTCTCTTCCTACTAATGCCTTTACCCTTCCTCTCATGCCCCACTGTTGGTTGCACCCACATAATGAGAGGTACAGCCATGGACCCTGGAGCCTCAGGGCCATGTCAGTCGTGCCTCCTCTCACAGAAAACCCTGCTGCAGCCACACACACACACACACAATGCAACAGATGACAAAGGTGGTGTGGGCAGGAGGAACAAATTATCTTGTCACAGGTGCACTGAAAATCCATCAGGACATCACCTCTGGCTTCTGCTGGCAGCTCCCTGTTGTCTCACTTGGTTCCAGTGCCTGAGAATCATCCTGAGCTCTGCCCACCCAAAAGGAGCATCGCCAGAACACTGTGCACCACTTCAGGGTGTCAGCTTGGGGATCACGAGGAAGTGTCCCCCCACACCATGTGTAGGCACACATGGGGGCCTGGCAGGGGCTTCCTCTCACAGCTGGGCACAGTGATCTACATGCCTATGGCTGGAGGGGATCCTTCCCCTCTCCCAGGGCAGGCCACCTCCATGCCAATACTCCAGATCCTGGCATTGCACAGGGAAAGGCAGTGAGGGAAGGAGACATCATCCAGCCACAGGCAGTCCATGCTGACTGCTCCCACCACATTCCTGCTCATGGGACACCTCGGCAGTGTGTCAGGGCAGGTACAAGAAACACAGCCATGGATGCATGACGCAGGTGACCAAAGCAGAGCAACATGGAAATGTAGAAGTTCAAAACAAGAAATTATTTTGTTTTCTTTCCTAGCACTATGCACCTCTAGTGGGGAACATCTCATTGTGACATCAGGCTCTGGAGGATGACATCCCAAGTGGCAGATTGTGACAACACATCCATTACTGATTTTATTTGGGCTCCAGGAGTAACTGCGCCAATCCGGCCCAAGCATTGACTCCTGTTGAGGAAGACTCTGGGATCTGCAGAATCAAACCAGGCTTTTCCCAGCACTGGTGGTGTGTTGGGGGCTGCCACTGACAGCTCTCTGCCTATCCTAGAGTAATCACACCTGTTTCCCTGCCCTGCCTGGTTGGGACAGCCAGACACTGTGGTTGCAGCATTGAGGGTGAGTTGTGCAGGAAAACGTCCCTGCAGGGTGGCCATGGGATGGGTGATGTGACCCAGGAAGGTGGGAGAGTGTTCTTCTTCAGGGGCCTGGCCATTCTTTGCTTCCCTCCCTGGGACAGTCAGTGACTACATCTTCTCCTGCAGTGTGACACCAATGGAAGGGAGCAGGCCCTGATCCTCAGCTTTCCCCAAAATGCTGCCAAGCACAAAAATGGCCAGAGAAAACGACAGCAACTGCCTCATCTGCCAGGACACTCCAAAGGATGTGGCTTCTGCTCTGCCCTGTCACCACCGGTTCTGCCTGGGCTGCATCCTGCGATGGACACAGACAAATCCATCGTGCCCACTCTGCAGGACACTGATAGAGACTGTCAGGTTTTCTGAGCGGGGTGAACAGGACTATCTGCTGTTTGCTGTCATCTCCCCTGAAGAGTCATCAGAGACCAGCAGTCACACAGAGGCAGCTCCCATCCTCCTGAATGAAAACAGCCCGCATGGCCCTCTGGTGTCCCCTGCACCTTCTCCACAGGGAACACTGTCCGCAGCTGAGCAAGGGGGTGCAGGGCAGGAGCCTGTGGGTGGCCTCCTGCCTGAGGTGTGGGCAAGACTGTTCCAACAAAGACAGCACCTCCTGGATCCTGTGCGACCCTGGCTGTGGGAGAGGCTGGAGGCAATATTCCAGGACCAGTGGTGGCTAGTACAAGTTGCACAGAGCAGCATCATGCATCATCTCTGCCTCCATGGTCTGAATGTTCAGAACTTGGTCCAGACACTGCAGAACTGTTTTGGGGAGCACACAGCACCACTGATCCATGGCCTCATCACTGTCATTGTGGCCAAATGCAGCGAGGAAGCCCAGAGGCTGCTGCTTTTCGGCATTGGCAGGGAGGAGACTAACAGCCTTGTGGCCAGTGCCAGCTCCAGCTCCATGTCCAGCAGCTCCAGGTCCAGCAGCTCCAGGTCCAGCAGCTCCCCGGAGAGGATTTCTGCCAGCATCCCAGCAGGATTAAATGTGGAGGAGGAAGCAGGAACATCAGGGGCTGCCCTCCAAGGGGGTCCCAGGCACCGCCTCCCTGTGCTCATTCCCACAGAGGGGGACCAGCCCCAGGAGGAGCCAGAGCAGGCAGTGTTGGCAGGTCCATCTGCCCAGGGCAGTATCTGCAGCCAGGTACAGGGCTGGGACCAGTCTCACAGGAAGTCTCGGTGTGCCCGGAAGAGGAGAGCCTCCAGCCCCCAGGGTTCTCCCCCACCCAGCAAGAGGCCAAGGCAGGCACCTGTGCAACCCTGAAGCCCTGAGGGGTTCTCATCAGAGGAAGTGATGAAACTTGGATCAAGCAAGCCTATGGTGACTTTGGGAAACAACTGCATCTTCCCAGCTCTTGCTTCCAAGCAGTGCCTGGTGAAATCCTAGTTGGGGCAGTCCTCTGGTGGTGGGAGTCTGAGATGCCTCAGTAACTGAGAGAACCTGACACACTGAAATGTAAGCACATTTGAAAATGTAGTCCCAGATACAGCAGTGGTGCTGAAATGAAGGCATTAACCTTAATAAATTAACCTTTTATACTCTAATACAGTAGCTGATAGTTTTTTTATATTATACTGCAGTTATTGAACTGCAAGGAGTTCATTCAGGTGGAATAATGGACAAGGAGTATGTGGAAAACTTGCTTTCTTCATCTAGCTTGCTGAAAAGCAATTGCTGTAATTGAACTGAAAGCCTGCTTACTAAAATTTATTATAAAGCATAGGCTTAATAAAGTTATATATAAAGCAAAATATGAATATTGATGGAGTCTAATACAGTTCCATATACATTCTATATACATTCAGTTGGGAAAAATTCTTCTGGCCTTTTTTCACTCCCATGAGAATGCTATAAAGCAAATTACAACTGATTATTTTCCGATCACACAAAAAAATTAAGCAAAATAGCAGAAAGAGTTACATTTGAGCTTCATTTTAAAAGCAGGTGATTTGCTTTAATGCTTAAGCTAGAGAAGAGAAATGAGAGGATCTGCGTGTTGGGAAAAAAGCCATAATAGAACTGTGTAAATGCTTTCTGTTCCTCTCCCAAATGAATATTCTCACATTCAAAATATCTTTGAAAATTTAAGCAAAAATTTCCACTAAATTTATTTCTATCAACAGTGTTAAAACATTAATAAGAGCATTATTGGTCTGGATTAACAGGTGTCTGAATGAATTCTAAAATTTGCACATTCTGATACCACAAGTATCACAAAGTGTTACTTCCTTCAATAAGACAGATTTTTCGGAATATTCAACACTGGAATTAGATTTGAGTCTGGGTTTTTTTCCTCTCTAAACAAAAAAAAAAGGCTGAAAGAGCCTACATCTTTGCTTACTCAAGAACAAGAGCAAACAGGCTCTGAGAGATCACTGGGCTCCTACCAAAGCAAAGTCAGAGATCTTGGATTCTGAGCTCTTCTAAAAAGATGTCCTTGATTTTCAGACTCATCACAGAAAAAATGTCATCAAAACAAAAATGAAATCAGTTGAATTTGGACACTGCTTTGCTCTCCATTAAACCACAAATCTAATCTCTACCCTTCTCATTAATACAAACACAGAAACACTGACAGCCTTGGTTTGCAGAAAAAAGAAAAGGAAAGCTGTCAGTACCAGTCACCTTATCATGATGAGTGCAGTGAATGCTGGAAGTGCAACTTTAAATCTCCAGCCATCGCCTTGACTTGCTGCACTCAGATTCTACATCTCTGCCACCTAGGCAAGGCACTCCTGTCCTCTCTCTGAGCTGTGGGTTATTTTAACACATGGGCCTGACTTTCACAGCTTCCTTGGAGCTGAAGATTTAACATAGTTATGGGTAAAATTCAACTCTTTAAATGTTCTTTTTTGACTCCTTGCATTGCCCTCATCTTCCCCATTCTCAGGGAACAAAGCTCAGACCTCTCTTAGGCTGAATGTGGGGAGCAGAGTAATTTCTGAAAAAAGTCTGATCCCAACAAGACAATTACCTACTGGCAAAGGAGGAAATTTCTTCTGCTGTCGTGCTTTGGTAGTGAGAAACAACTACTGCTTCCAACATGAGGTTTATCATGAACAAATGTTGGGGTCAGAAGCACAGAAAACAGGCCCTGATCTGTGGTGCCTGGCTCAAGAGAGCACCAAGTTTAGCATAACACCATGGAAACAGCTCTTAAAGTTAAGTAGAGAATGTGAGTGTGTGAGTGGATGTGGTTTTCTTAAGTCACTGGGTGAGAAAGTTAGAGTTTAGGGTTTAAGCTATATTAGAGAATGAGAGACAATACAGAGGGTTTAGTGCATGGTCCCTTTCTCCTTCTTCTTCCTTCTTCATCTTCTTCTTCTAAGGATTTTTGGGTAATAATGAGTGATTGGATAAAGAAATTCACAGTGCAGCATACAGGTGTTGGGTCATTGGGTCATTAAGAAAAAAAACTTACTTGGAATTTGATTATTGGACAAATAGACATATAGAAGACCTTGGAGAGATTATTTGCTCTCCATTTTGCACCTTTCTATCTTAGTGTATGTAGCTCCTTGTGCTCTGTATATGTGTAATACAGATAAGGAAAGAATAAACAACTAATCCTGAAGATGAGAAAACAGCTTCTCTCTCATCAGTCTCGGTCCTGGGGAAAAGGAGTCCAGTCACCAATGTTGCATCCCAACAAACAAATGATTCTTATAAAAATTTCTTAGAGGGTGTGAGTTATGTTGATGTGTCTGTGCACATGCATGTGCTGGGGCAGGGCTGGGAGCTGCACAAGGAAAACTTCTGTAAATTTTCCACACAAATCAACTTTTATAAAGGAACAAGCTTACACAAGTACAGTACTGGAAAAATTACTACAAGATGATTAGGTGGCTTAGTTTGTCTGCTCTGAGTCAAGTTATTACCAATTACAAATTAGTAAAATAAAAGTCCTTAACACCAATGTAGCATTAAGAAGTGGGAATTCTTTCTTCAGGCAGATGCACAAGGGGATATCTCCTCTGAAATACCATGCATCCTCAAAATAGCAAAACTTCTGTATATTATGTTATGTGATATGATGATATGATATGATATGATATGATATGATATGATATGATATGATACGATACATATCTGTTGATTTTCCTGGAATAAACATACATCTCATTATAATTTTCACCAAATCATTAATGTGATTCATCCACTCTGGACATGTGATCTTCTGTCCCAGGGGTCTCTGTTGGTCCCTAGTGGTCAGTGACCCCCAAGTCATAACTGACCCCCCAAAGAACTAGTGCTTCTTTCCCAATTAGTAGAAAAGTTGGCACAACTGGGCTGGTTACTCTCCTGTACTTGGTTAATCTTCAACATGATCCTAGAGTAAGCACTGTGCAGTTCCACAGGCCAGTGATTTTTGAAGAGCAAGCATTGTGTCAGCCACCAGCTGTGCAAACAGCTGTTCGTCTGGCAGAAAGGTCGATCCTGTGATGGTAGCTCTTAATAGAAAATATTAGTCTAATTCTTTTGTAATGACACAATTCAATCAGAGTATTAGTTTGGTTTGGAGGTTGGCTGGGATTTTGTTGGTTTTGGTTGGTTTGTTTGTTTTCTGGTTTTGGTGGGTTTTTTTTTTGTTGTGGTTTTTTTTTTTTTTGGGTTTTTTTTATAATTTTTTTAAGATGGGAGACTTGTGTTCATCAGGTCTGACATTTTCTGCAACTAACCAGATTCTGGAAGTTCCTGTGCAGACCCAGAGAGGCTGTGCATTCTCCTTGCTTTGACTTTTCAAGAGAAACTGGACAAAGCCCTGAGCAATCTGCTATGGCTGATGCAGTTGAGGAGGAGGTTGGGCTAAAGACTTCCAGAGGTCTTTTCCCACCTCATTATGTGATTCCAATGCACGACTTCAGTTTGAGTGCTCCTTCCACAGTGGCCTTCCTTAGCCTCTGCAGCAGCCAGTTCCATTCTCCAAGACTGCCCTTTGGAGTCCCTAATTACCCAGGAGAGTAAGATGCAGGGAGTCAGGCTTGCAGGAGGATTCTCCTGGCAAGGTCCAGGCCTTGAGGTCAGCAGCATCTCTAAAGTAACATTAGCAGGTCATATGTTCCCCATTTGTGAAGTTCCTCATGAATGGAGATCACAAAAGTAACAGTGAAGAGGAGCAAATAACAGGATTTGTATTCTCAAAACTACAGTGTCCCTACCCATATTTTCCATTTGTGCTCATCTATCGCAGGAGTGCCTTCCTTTCAGAATTTAAGTCTCAGGGAAACTCCCTAATAGAACATTTGTGAGCCATAGGTGTCAGTCACTAAAGTCCCTTTGCTCTGTGAGCTGGGGAAGTGTGCCTACATAGGTCACCTTAATCAGTCTGCTTTTCATTTCAAGGCTCAACAAGGCTTGCTTTTCCCGCTTGTTTTGCTATTGAGGAAAAAAGGGAGTGCTTTCAAGGGCTTCTCAAATAGGCAAAGGAGATGAACTGGCTATTCTGAAACTCTCTAATGATGTATATTTTTTGATATTTGGCTATATTTCTTCCTCAGTGTACACTCAAAAATAAAAACTCCTAGGAATTATCAGCCCAATTACATAGGTCAATGGCAGACATGTCAAATTTCCATTTTCATTTAAATACCCCTATTTCAAATTCACTGTGGCATTGTTTGGCTGGCAGCGCATCTTAGCACCGTAGCCTGCATTTTATTAGCCACCAAAGCAATAATGTAAAATTAGACTTCCCACCTGTCCTGGGGAAAGTAGTCATAAACAACAATTGCCAAGTTCCCATGGAGATACAGAAGATTCAGATAATAAAGCAGAAATGACGGGTAAGAGGAGGATCGGGACAAGACTCACAGCTCATTTTAGTATGTCCTGCCACTGGGATTAATTCAAGCCAGCAAGAACAGTGTAAGTTACTTCCCAAGGAGTTGCACCCAAGGCTTCCCTATCATCAGTGATGTTCCACAGCTGAGGACATCTTCCCTGTCTTAGCTCTTTTATGCTTGGACTAGAGAGCACACTAACAATTCTAACTAGAACAGAATGAGTGGTCTCTTTTTTTGCCTGAGCTGATCTAGGACAGTAAATGACTGCTTTCAAATGAAGAGTTCCTCTTCATGCACATGTAAGTGTGTGTAAAAAAACATTAGTTCTCTATTGAGGACCTATACAAATAGGGGACCTATATAAACCTCAAATCTCTATAGAGGAAAGTAAACAGCAGAGGAAAAAATCCCACATTTGAAACAAAACACCAAGAAACTAAAAGCATTTTATACAACCAAAACATGCTTTGTCTTTCCTATCACTAGAGCATATATTAAAATTAGCTTAACATTCATATGCATTTATCCAGAGATGGGTTCATTATGTTATAGATGACAATATAACATTGGCTTTCGCATTTATAGATTAACTTCTTGTATCACAAGTACTTTGATATAGTACAATTTATACTTACTTTTAACTGCTTTTGTATAGTATAACCTGTCAGTTTTTGTTTACACTGTATAGTTTATATGAATGCTAATGTAATAAATACATTGTGTTGTAGGCATTAGCAAACTTAAAAATAGAGACTAAAAATACCTATGTAACCAACTTAAAGAATGGTGCAAAACTAATTTTTTGGTTTTCCTTACATCTGTGGACTGTGATGCATAAGCATCCAGAGTGTAAAATAACAGGATAGGAACATGGCTATATCTATCTATCCTATCTATCTATCTATCTATCTATCTATCTATCTATCTATCTATCTATCTATCTAATATCCTGCAGGGAAGTCAGAGGTTAAAAATCAAAAAAGAAGAGAACCTGGAAAATCAAGAGTTTCCAAGGAAGTTTGTATAACAAAACACATGAATATGCACAGCCTCAGGAATGATACAGTGTAAAGATAAACTGTTCCAAGTCTATGGTGTGTTCTTTGGGTGTTTGCCAGGAGCATGCCAGCGCTGGATTTTTGTCTCTTATTTTATACCTTACTAAACTTTTTAAAAATCCTGAAGAGATACTCTGCTTTTCACAATTACCACAATGAGATTTAAACATATATTCAACAATGATAAAGAAGCAGAAATGACACAAAGAAACTGTGCAAGAGCCTTTGGGGCAGGGGAAGAGGGAGAAGTTTTTTTCCTTGTGTGAGACATGTGAAGGAAAAAATCCTAAAACCTTGTAAAGACTATTTTGGAAAAAAGTGAATGGAAATTGATTTTATCTCTATTTAAACATCACTGTATAAAGCGGAGGAAATATTTGAGGCTCAAGGACTCTGCATTCTTGCCAAGGAAGGTGAAATAAGGAGCAGACTTTGAAAAGTGCAGATGTCTCTGACAGAGGGCAAAGTGCCCAGCAGGCAGATTTTAAACTCAGAATTCAGGTGGCCAAAGTGAAATTGCAGCTGTTACAAAATGACCTCTGAGGCAAAAATATGAATGCAGAAGACCAGAAGACACCAAGTAAGGAGACACTCTGACCCTGGTTTACCAAAAGAGCTGTAAGAAATCAGCCAGCAAGAAAGCCAGGGGCCCTCCTTGTTGCCAACACAGCTGTCAGTAAGGGCAGAGCTCACTCCCAGCACTGCCCGGGGCTGTGGTGCTGCAAACCCACACACAAAGCACACATTTGTGGTTGGGAGTCTCATTACCCCACCGAACCACTCAGACAATCCAGCACAAGATGGTGCTTTTTGGAGCCCTCTGCTGCTGCTGCCCCGTATGTGTGACCCAGGCAAACATTTATGGACCTAGAGGATTTCCAGGGTGTCATGGGGTGACTTTAAGATAGTTTTGAGAGCTAAGGTAGTTGAAACTGCTGGTGACTGATGGGAGTCTTTTCTCCTGACCAATTATCGGTCATTTCTAAGAATTGACAGCAGTTTTGACCATTGAAAAGTAAGATCAACCTGTGAACACCACCTTAAGACCTAAGCCTGAGAATTTTTTGCTCTCTTTGTTTCCTGGCTGTGAAAGGTAACAGAGCTCCAGCTGGCCTCCCGTTCCCTGCCCAGGTCATGTGGCCCAGGCAGGGGCTGGGCTGGGCCTGCTGTGGCTCCCGGCCAGGAGATGGGGCAAGCAGAGCTTGCCCCGGGCTCTGGCCAGGCCAGGCTGGTCCCTGGCTCGGCTCCAGGTTTTGCTGTGACTGAATTCACCAGAGACTGCCGAGTAAAGAAAGGAAAAAAGAAAAGCTCTTGAACTGCGGTGGGCTGAGACAGTGACCACACTCTGCAGAGCAGCCATGAAGAATGTTCCATCGAAAACAGCCCCAGCTGCTGCTCCAGCAGAGATCACAGAACCATCTACAAAGCCTGGGCAAGATTTTAACCCTTTCATTACCCAGATGAGACTTGCAGATTAATCCTTTTTTTTCCAGAGAAAGAAAAAGAGAGTAATCAATATGTAAAGAGACTTTATAAATTATCAGAGACAGTAAAGAAAATAAGCTTCAGAAAAGGTAGAGAATAAGGAGATGCTTTATAAGCTGAAATATTTTTCTGTTAAAGCTATGGAGATGGACAATAGTGTTCTGAAAAAACTCCTTTAATTCATGACAGAGTATATTGGGAAGAATGGAGTGTTCAGAGTGTGGATTTTGAGTAAAAAGTAGAGTAATTGTGATACAGTGAAGTGCTGGAACAGAGTGAAGCAAAGATTTGAAGCCTTGGGGGGCAATGAGAAAACTGTTTTCTAGCGAAGCTCACAGAGACAGATGAAGAAGACTTTTGCCTTTGAATAACTCATCCTTAAAAATGACATCCCTAGACTCATGACCCATACACACCTCAGAGTGATGTGAAATGGGAGGAGTGAATTCTGATGACAAGATTTCTGGGCATCTGGCATCAAGGAAATAGGATACTATAACAGAAATAGTTTTCTTGTGAAAAACTCTATAGATTAGCAGAAGGAGACTCCTGTTTCTCTACAAAGACTGATGAAAAGACTGTAGCAGGAATTGGGACTGTTTTACCCACTAAAGTTCTGAAGTTTTTCTGTCTCTATGTTGTCATGTGTACAAAAGAATGGTCAGGTAGTGGGGGATAAAAGAGTTTTCTGGAAGTTTATTCTGGTGGTTTTTGTTTTTCTTGTAGTTTTGTTAATAAACATTCTTTATTCCTTTTAAGTTTTAAGCCTGTTTTGCTCTTGTTCTAATCCATATCTCACAACAAGAAATAAGTAATTTTTTAGTTACTGCTTTAAAACCACAACACTTCTATTGAACAGGTAAGAAAGCTCACAATGAAACATTTTACAGCCATTTCCCTCTGGTTTACATTTTTGGGGGCCCAAGCTCTGTGCTGCAGGTGGCCTGAGTGTGTACACAGCAATGCAGCCCCCACAAATCCCTTGGTTTTTCTTACAGGTCATCATCACTTGTTCCCAGGTGTGTCCAGATCTGGCAGGAGAAAGAGCCCACAGCACAGTGGGCACCGTGCCCTGCCCAGCCAGAGCTCTCTGGCACTGAGCAGCAGCAGCAGCAGCAGCGCCAGCACCTTTCATCCTGCTCCTGCCTTGGCTTCACCTGGGGGACAGAAGCCTCTGGATCATTCTCTGACCCCAGCAGTCACCCCTCGCATTCTCTTGTTGCGCCTCACAGCAGGGTTTTGTGGGCTCCCAGATCCAACTTTCAGGCGGGAGGACCAAGCTCTGTTGTTCCTCATGAACATGTTGTGCTATGTCTCCATGTCACTGTGCTTGGAGCAACCACATTTGCTAAGAAGTAGGACACAGAAAGCAGAGAATAAAAATGTTGTAGTCTAACGCCTGGTGTTCGGAAGATATCAGGATGTAATGGAAAGTTAGTAAACCCCCTCTCTGTAATATGGCAATGACTTCTGCAATTAGCCAATAGCACCTAGCTGTGATGAAAGCAGATGGGAGTAGCACAGTAACCCTAGGTTATAAAATGTCAAATTCTCCTGCAATAAACGCCATTCTTTGCCATCCATCACATTGATGTCTTGTGGGTAAATGGTCCGTGTGGCCAAGTGGGGCCACCGTGCTGGCTCTGAACCAGGGTGTCTGCCTTGCTTGAAAACCCACATATGGTGCCGAAAACCCGGGATGAAAAGCGGGATTCAAACCCTGAAATACAGAAGCAATGGCCAGGACAGCTAGACTGGTTCTGGTGAAGGGAGACGTCCCTGCATCCTGAACAAAGATGGAATCGTTGAGAAAGGTCATATCTGAATTACATAAGCAGTGGGGGGTAGATTGTAAATCTCAGGATTTTACGCTTGCTGTTACACAGCTTTTACATATTGGGGTTATAGAGCAGCCAGTGGACATTCTTCACCTTGAGGTGTGGGAGCCACACCAGAGCTCTGGCTAATGAAACTGTAAATTCTGGTGATATGAAACATTTTAAATCATGGGGTAAGGTCGTCAAGGCCTTGAAAAAAGCTAGACAAAAGCAAGAAACCTGGACGGCAGCAAAAAACTGTCTGTTGGTCACCCCAAAACTAGGAGTCAGTGCTACAACACAAACTTTAGAGCCTCCAGATGAGAGCAGCTCAGCTGAGCAGAAGGGGATACAGGAGGACGATATGCCCCCTAAAACCCCAAACCCTGAGCTGCCCTCAGAGGGACAACAGAAAGCAAGAGATTTTTGGAGAAAGTTAACAGAAGAAGCCAGAGGTGTGGCAGAGAAAGTAAGAGGGGAAACACTCCCACAGGGGCTTGAAGATGGCGCTGAGAAAAAAGTTACGGAGCAGGAAAAAAAATGTCTTTAACAAAGAACAAAGACTGACCTTGAGAGATGTACACAGTTGGGAGATTGAAAGAGATAAGAAATGTGGAAGAAGACTCGGGGGATGGGTACAGAGAGAATGGAATGCAAAGGGAGGGAAAAGAGGGGCGAACAGAGGGCGGAACAGAGCCTGGAGTGAAGGGTGAAGTGAAAGGTGGGGTGAAAGGCGGAGTGGAAGGTGGACTGAAGGGCGGGGAGAGCCAGGAGGGAGGGAACAGCCCACCCACAGGGGTGGTAGGTGGGGCTGGACCCCAACAAAAAGGTACGGGACACAGGAAATGGCTAGCCAGTCGAGCTCTGACTCTGAAGGAGATAAGAGTGATGAATGGTTGGCGCCCGAGTCCTCAGAAGAGGAAACAATAAACAAGAACATCCCCCCCACATTAAAAAAGAACTGAGAGAATACCCCTCTCACAGACTGGGGTCAGATAAGAGCAGAATGTCCCACCTGGGTTCCTCTAGAAGCGTTAGTATTCCCAGTCCGGGTGTCTGAGGGAGGACAGAGAGTTTAACAGCGAGAGAGAAATTGAGAGAAAAAACTACATTTGTTAAAGTTAACTTTGTGAAGTTTTTTTTCCTCTCTCTCTGTTTTTCCTCTCTGCGAGCGTATGTAGAAAATGTGAAAAAAGATAAGAGCAGAGCTGCAGCAGCAGAGCGGGCAGTTCACCCCCCTGCTCCCTCTCTAAGAAAAAGCACCAGGATAATACCCAGTTTGTTACAAAGCCATGATCTATTGAGTTTTTAAAAATGTTTTTATATACCCTTTTAGAGTTAATTTTGTGTTTTAAGTAATTATGAGTTTATACAGTTGCAGTTTTTAGAGTTTTATTAGAGAAATTATTGTGATTTTTTTGAAAGTTTAAAAATCCCCTTTTCAAAAAAAAAAAAAAAATGTTTAAAGTGAATATTAACAGAAGTTACCTTGCAATAATTAGTTTTAAAACCTAAGGTTAAAATATGGTGTGATTTACAGCTTCTAAGAAAACCTTCCAATTAATGTTATCAACAGAAGAGATTCGTGGTTTAAAAAAGTGTTAATAGAAGTGTTAATAGAATTAAAAATAAGTTTTATTATGTTTAGGCTTGAATGTTTTTAAGTTAAGTTGTATAACTTGGATATTCTTTTAAAGTTAAGTTTCGTTACTTCCTTTTGTCATCAATAATTATTGTTAGGTTTAAATATTGTTTAATTTAAATTGTTTTATGTTTTATTGGAGACGCTTGTCTAAACTACAAAGTATAGTTATTTCTCTTAGAGAAATGAAGATAGCCACAACTGACACAGCTGTGACAGAACGCTGGTGAACACTTCTGCTTGTGGACAGAAGTGAATGCAGTCTGTGACACCCTTGACTTCATCGGGAGCTCTATTGGGTTGTTGCAATCTCTGCAGTTTTGTTTGTTATAGCTTTCTTATTTTTTAGTGTTTCCAGAATTTTAAAATGTATGATTGCTGAGGGTCAGCTGCCATGGGGGAGACTTCAGATTAAACCAACTGCTGAATGATTTAATTAGTCTGGTACCTAAGGTTTCTGATCATTTGCTTTGTACAAATGCATTTCAACAGTTTGCTGTGCTGTAAGCATCTCATAGCTGCTACTATTGAAAACCTTGTTTTAGAAATGAGTTAAGAGACATCTTTCCAATTTAAAGCCTAGGTCCTGGCCAAGCCTTGACTTTACCTGGATAGAGTGTTTGCCAGCAGATCCAGATGTTTTTTGCGCCAAATCAGTATTTGAGTCACTTTTTGACTCAGCAATTTGACCCTATTAATATGACTGCTGGATCAATTTTGAAGTGAGCTTGGAGAATCATTTCCGGAGGTGATTATCCAATCCTTCACTGATGATTTTTTGTTTTTTTTGTTTGTTAACTATGGGATGCTGGTGCAGTGTTTAGTAATTAACAGTAGTCTTATATTACATATGTTATTAATAATGTTTATGATTTAATTGATTTTTAACTGCTATAGGTTCTTACTAATGGTGTATATGGTTTTGTGTTAATGTTGATGTGTATAACAGAAGTACATCTCATTTTTATTTTTTTCAAAGAAAATGGGGGAAATTGATGCCCTAAAAGCATTTAATTAGTGTAATTCATTAACTTCAAGGAGAGAAGTGTCTGTGTTTTGTTGGCAGGTTCAGAAAGGTCACCTGTCCATCTGACCAGACTGTGTGCCTCTGAACACATGAGATCCAGTGAACAGAGAAGTCACCACACAGCCTTGGAACTCCAGACACGGATCAAAGTGGACCTGTCAGGACACAGTTGTGTCTGAATACTATACAGACAGTTGCCAACAGAAATTTTATGTTGTTATTATGATGTTGTGTCTCTACCAATTTTTCAGTTATCCTTTGTTTTAAGATTTAGAAGGATGTGAAGAACAACATGAACATCAAAGCCCTCAGTCACCGATTAACTGACATCACGGGAGCAGTGAACATTCCAAGACTGAATTGTGTTAGAGAAATTCTGTAGAAGATTTGGGAAGTGTAGAGACTCCATCTAACTGTATATAAAGCAAATTGTAGTTGTGTATTTACCCTTTTAGCAAATTGCTTTCATGCTTAGACTACATATATACCAGAGCACGTGTGTTTAAAATAA
>NW_028256195.1:0-22223 GCF_971803275.1 Cyanistes caeruleus | reverse complement strand
CATCAAATACTGTGATGCTCAATCTCAGCCAGTTGCAGTGCCATGGTGTATGAAATGAAATAAATATAGTGCAGGATTCCCATTCATACTCAGCTCGCTTTCAACAAATAGCACAACTGCATTATCTCTGCCTTACTTTAAAAGCTGAAGTACAAAAATGCTCAAGTATCAGACATTATAAATTAGCATTTTGCCTGTTATCTTTCTGACAGCTCAAAAATGTAGGAGTAGAAAAATACAGATACTCTAAATGATCTATGCCTGCTACAAGGAAGAACATCCTAATTAAATGAAGTTTTTAATTCCATGAAAATCTGAATCTCATGCATGCTTCCACTAAGCTTCAAAACAGAAGTCTTTGGGTACCATGGGAGTGCAGTGCATGAGTCAGAAAAAACAGCCATCACTGTGAACACCTCAGCTCCACCAGACATCTCTGCATACCCTTCAGGCTAACAAGAAGCAACCTACAAATATGTACCACTTTGTCTTGCTCCCAGAAGCCAGTGCAGTGATACTTGAATGGGCAGATGCATAAAATATAAAAAGAATATATAAAATAGAAAATCACAAGGGCTGGAAGCAGATTGTGAATGACAGTCAGTTTGCATGGGTCAAAGAATATTCAGAACCACAATGAATATGTATGTTGTTTTTTTTAAATTTCCAAATGCATTAAAATACATGAGTATTCAGGAATTGTGTGAAGTTCAAGCTAGTGGGGGTTTGGGAGGACATCCCTAGGGACAGGTCATTCCCTTGGTGAACAGACCATTTGTGGCACAGACCATTGCTGCCAATAAGGACCTGGCAAATGTGAAGCCTTCTCCAGTTGTTTTTGGTATGTTTTATACATCTTTAGAAAATAAACTATCAGAACTCAACACTATACAACTCCTGAAATTAGTAAAAGCGTCTTTTGATAATATAAGATCAAATAGCTTGGCAAAGGGAGATTGTGAAAGGAAAAAAACCCACACCTGATAACAAGGCAGGCTTGTAGAGCACATTTTAGCATAAGAATGTAGGAGCCATCTGGAGGAAAATGAAGGTTTAGAATCTCAAATATAAATTTGAAAAGCGATGCACAAATAGTCAGATGGGTAAGAGGTGAGTGAAAATAGTTTATAAATATGACTGCTTGACCATCCCTACTGTGTATAGGGTAGCATAATGAAAACTATTTTAAAAATTATTGATGCTGCTGATTAGGGTAAAAAAGCTAAAATCTTTTTGCTTTGATATTTGCATTCTGTACAGGCAAACCAAGTGTACTTTGAGATCTCTACTCACTTTTTAGATATAGAAAGTTGATAATGAACCCAGATTTTTAGAATATTCTTGCAGAATAAGTATAGAAATATAATAATCAAGACAGCAAAATAAGAAAATTAAGCTGTACATAATTGAGAAAAGTCAACAGCTCTCTCAGATGTGTGCATATTCCTACTGCCAGAACCCTTCAAGCCATTTATTGTTTAGGTTGCACAGAGCCACAGGTTCAGATCCTGGGAACGACTCAGGCCATTCCTATATCTGTTTAGCTTTAGATCACTGCCAGACTGATTTGCTGTTTACTTTTGTTGGAAGTGTATTAGGCAGGAGTAGGAAAAAGTGCTTCATGCACCTCAGCCCCTGCCCTCGGATCTTCAGATCAGACATTTCTCAAAGTACAGAAGTAATAAATTTCTATCACAATTTTACACTAAAAAGCCAGCCATGTATTATAATGTATTTTGTTGCCTGCTCAGAGGCTGACAGTGACTGGGGTCTATTCTACAAAGCTTTCTCCAGACTACCCAATGGCTCCTGTCTGGCTATCGCTTCTGACTTTTTGGTCCTCTTCATATGGAGTCTAATCTTGTATTATTGCAATTAGTGGAGACTGGTCTCTGAAAAGCCTGCTTTCAGAGCTCTGAGGAGAGTTAATGGGACTGAGCTGTTTGTCTGACATCAGAATGATGCTTTCTACTGTGTTTCTGACTTAATTTTCCTCAAAACAGATGAAATATTACACCATTTGTACTTCTTAAAAGTAATTCTGCGTCACTGGTCTTGCACTGGTCTTCTTCTGCAACCTATTATATGTGCCTGTGTTCATAAATAATATATCCACTAGTGCATACAGCTAAAATTTTGTGTGCGCATGGGTTTAAAGCAAACACAGAAACATATAAAATACAAATTAAATTGATGCCCACTGTACTTGTAACACAGCCAAATTCTTAATATTTTATAGTGCATATTCCATTAAATAAATAATAACTAAATTGATCTATGCTACAATATGTGTATACATACACATTTTATGATGCCTGTAAATAACATTTTAAAGCCTGTTCACACATCAAAAGACAGGTTGTTTATTTCTCTGTTAAAACAATCCAAGGATTTTACTCTTCCTATTATGTAAACAGTGGTGACAGACGCTTTCAAGGAAGCTTAGCTTCAATAAAAATAATAGTTTCCCATTTTAAAATCAATACTAATATACCATAAATCCCCCGATGAACTCTGGCTTCCTTACATGCTCTCACATTTTGTGTATTAGGGGCACAGCACTACTCTAGATATCAGAATATAATAATATGGCAATATATATAGATATAGATATATATTTAAATGTTAAAACAGTTTTAGGTCAACTTGAGTAATGAATATATTTCAAATATATGCAGTTTTCTATGAATAAAGGTAATTAGTGTTCTTTGCAACATGGGTACCTCTGTATGTGGCTAGCAAACTAGCAAAACAATTCTGGTATCTAGCTCAAAATGCACTTGTGACATAGATGAATCTTTAACTTCTTTTCTGTTTTGTAGTAAAATTGTACTTGCAGCAGAGTTTGAATATAATTTATGAGATTACTTTAGGGTAGACATTTTAAATAACTCATACAAAAGAGAATTTGTTTTAATGACAAGAAAGCTAGGTATAGTCTATTCATTTCTCAAGCAGACCTTTATGAATCACTTTAAAAGGACACTACAGCTGAAGACTGAAGAGCAATATTTATCAACATTAAATAAAACATTCGGTGAAATATGTATAAATATTTCTTCATATGAACATAACACAAAATTAAATAGTTCAGATACACAGACACCATTTAATATATTTCCACTGTTGTCAAAATCATCTGTAAACACCATCTCACACTGAATACAAAAGCAGCTTTAACATCAGTTCTGTGTTCACAACACTGATGCCCCTTTGTAAAATAAGATACTTGTTTTATTTTCAGCAAAATAAGAGTCTAAGCAATTAAAAAAAAAAAAAATTGGTCAGTTCAAAGGAGAATACAAAATAATCTTTCAACATGTAACTAAATCAGATTTAGAGCAACAGTTTAAAGTACAATCCTTTCCCCAGGGGACCTCTGACTTTTATAAATCATGTTTGGTGCAGACCACATCACAAATACCAGGAAATACTGGTCATGTCTAAACTATAAATATTAAAGCCCTTTTAAAATTGTCTTTATCAAAAATTGCCAGGTAACAAATTGGCAATATCACATTTTTCACACCACCAAATAACCTGGCGTCAAACAGATTTAGGTGCACTTCTCCTGATGATTTTTAAAACAGGTTGTGGAAAACAAACACTTTTTAGTGAGCATCCTTCACATGCAAAAATAAAGCATTTCTTTGAAACAAATCATTTGCATCTGAAGATCACCTGGGCAGACAGTGCAAGCAGTGGGCTCCACCAACTTCTGTCAGAAAATTACAACTTGAACTTTCATCGGAAGCCGTACAGATACAGGATCTGAGCTGGCTCTGAGGAAGGGTGGTGCATCCCCACGGTGCAGCTCAGGAAAAGGTGTTGCAGGAGCCACGTGTGCCTTGACAGCAGCACAGCCTCCCCAGCAGGACACGGGGCTGCTGCTGATGGTTGTGCCTGCCTGGCTCCTGAGCAGCTCCCTTTGAGCATCGGTAGTGTGCAGCCCAGATCTGGGTTCCCATCGTCCTACGCCCTGCAAAGATAGCTTCATGCTCTTCCCTGAATGTAGCCTTCAATTCCTTTCCCCTTTGTGTCTTTTAAAGAGGCACGATAGTCTCTGTGCTCAAGATTAAGGTTTTACTGGGCAAGTACCCCATTCTAAAACTGTAAACTCACTGGCTATGGTTTGGTTTTCTCAGTTTGAAATGTGGACATTATGTTTCGGCTCCAGAGATAAACTTGAATTTCAGACGGCAAATAATGAGCTATATACTTATAACATGATTTTCTGACTTTTTAAAAATTTCAATCTTATGTAATCATGATGGGAGGCCCTGTTAAACCTAGCACAATAGGTCACCTCTTTCCTGGTATGTGTGCATTGCGGAGGTGTGAATGTATGCTATGCATACATACACACTCTCACACACACACACATAACATCAGCTGCACACATAGATACTCAGAAACCAGGAATCAGGGGTACAGTTAAAATATACCAGAAGAGAATTAGACAGGAAGCTCTACTGGGACAACAAGGGGCAATTTTTCAACTTACACAGTGTCTCAAATAATTTCATAATCCTGTTTCACTAGCTTGCTGCATCTGTATGTAACTTGAATTGAAAGTTGTTGGACTCCTTGGAAAAAGAAGAGTTGGGCTAGCTAGATGTGCTTACCTGAGATCCCAGAGTTGATTATAATCAAAGAGCTGGGCAGATCAGTAATGGGTTTATAATTGCTATACAGCTTCTCGCAAATTCGTAGGAAAACTTTATTAAATCTTTCACTCCTTAGTAAAAATGATGAAGTTTCTTAGTTTTTGCTGAATGTAGATTGACTTTTATATTAAACTGGATTTATTGAAAGGATAAATAAGCCTGGCAGCTGCTTTCATGTTTTGATGTTATAGAATCAGAACCCTGGAACCATTTTCCCACCCCAACCCATCCCATCCCATCCCATCCCTTACTATCCTGCCCATCCTGCCCTGTCCCGTGCCATCCTGCTCTGTCCTATCCCATCCCATCCTGTCCCATCCCATCACATCCCTGCTTCGTTATTGTTTCGATTTGTTTAAAAAATACTATTCTATGAAGCCTCCCTAGGGATCCGCTTATGAAAAATGACGGACTGCCTTTGCTGATACTGCTGCTTGCGTCTTTTTCGCTTGTCACACTGGCACAGCAGCAGCATCTTGAAAGTGTTTCTGAATGTTTTGTTACACAGTGCGTAGCACATGGGGTTTACTGTGCTGTTGATGTAGCAAAGCCAATACCCCAGGTGCCAGAAAGTTTTGGGGATACAGCTGCAAAAGGTGTTCACCAGAACCATGATGTTATATGGGGTCCAGGTAATGATGAAGGCAAACAAAATGGCACTGAGAGTCTGTGCTGCTTTCTTTTCTTTGATAAGTGACATTCGTTTCCGTTTTGTGATCTGACTTCTGGTCTTCAAGGCAAACTTTTTTGCCAGGGTTGCTTCCTTAAAGGACAAGGGCAGGGCTGTCGATGTCTTGGTCACTGATGAGATGCCATCAGAAGCTGTGGTTGTCTCTTCTGATTCTGGTTCGATTGGAAGCTTATTAAAGCTCTTTTGGAAATTTCCACCGTCCTGAACACTTTTGGGAGGGTGCGATTTTTTAGGTTTCTTTTCCTTTGAATCTGCATCGGATTTCTGCAGTTCATCCCCTGACTCATGCAAATCTTCTGAGGAGGGTAGTTTTGTGGAATTGAGGATAGCACTGTGACCAGGAAGCTTCAGCACGATTGAATAGATGGCTCTGGTCTCTGCAGCAATGTCTTCTTCGTCAGAGGAGGCTGAATTTTCAAGGGAGGCAGCAGCATCGTTGTTGTTCCAGCTGTCACTGCTGCTGTGCTCTTGGTCCCCCTGATCTGTGCTGGGCTCCCAGCTCTTCATGGTGAGCCAGAAGTGGCAGCGTCTGTATTTCTTTCGGGAGGAGCGCTTCATGTTCTGCCGCTGCAGCTCGTAGCTGCTGCAGCTCCGGGAGCTGCCTGTCTGGTGCACAAAGCGTGCCGCCTCTGCTTCGCTGCCCGAAGCCTGGAGCCCTGCTAACTCTTTGGTGCGTTTCTCCGTCTCCTTGTAGATCCTCCAATACAAAATACTCATAATGGTGACCGGCAAATAAAAGGCAGCTATGGCAGTGCCAAAAGTGATGATAGGTTCACTTAGAAACTGGATGAAACATTCATCGGGAGGCACAGTCCTCTCCCCAACAAAATACTGCCAAAACAAGATGGCAGGGGCCCAAAGAACAAAAGAGACGATCCACGCTAAACCAATCATTACCCCAGCCCTTTTGGTTGTTCGTTTGGCTCTGTATGTTAGTGGCCTAGTGATGGAAAAATACCTGTCAAAACTTATCACAAGGAGATTCATGACAGAGGCATTACTGGCAACATAGTCAATGGAGAGCCAAAGATCACAGGCCAAACTTCCCAAAGCCCAGTGGTCCATGATGATGTATGTGGTATAAAGGTTCATGGAAAGAACACCGATGATCAAATCTGCACAAGCAAGGCTCAACAAGAAGTAGTTGTTGACTGTTTTCAGTTGTTTGTTAACCTTAAATGCAACAATCACTAAGATGTTTCCAATGATGGTCACCAGTGCAAGGATCCCAGTGAGGAAAGCAATCAAAACTACTTGCCAGACAGTGTGTCCACCCAGAGGGTCTTTGCTTGTGGCATTTAGGGTCATGTTTGTTGATTCCACAGTGGAGAAAGGAAAACTCTCTGTGGTCTGAGGGAAATCATAGCTGCCAATGAGTGATGCTGCTTCATCGAGGAGTCCTGGTCCATGCGAATCTCTCTTCCAGAAGGAGCTCACATTTGGAAAAAGGGGCGAGGATGAACTGTTATTTTGCATGATCATTGTGGCTCTCTGACATAGTCTGTAGCAGAGAAAAACCAAACAAAAAACAAGTGAACAGGTGAAGATGTTAAATAATTGTCCTCATACTTGTACATAAAATCACTTTAGCACTTTGAAAGATGTCTTTGAAAAGGCAAGCTGCCTGTGACACATTCCAAGTCAAACCTGTATATGATAGTACTCAGCTTCCAGACTGTGATTAATCTGAGCTCTTTATAGTGATCATGTTGTGTTTCCTTATAAATATTGCATAACAGAGGAACCAAAATCACAGAAGAATTTGAATCCACAGTAGTATTAAAATGCCCCCGAACTCTGAATTAAAACACTCCCTGCTGGATCTGTCATGAAGTCAACATCTCAAAAATCCGCTAACCTGAAGCCTTCAAAAATAAAGTTCCAATCACACGAACCCACAAATCTTCCAAGTTCCAATCAACACTTGTCCCCAGTGCTATCCTGGCTCTGGTAAAACACAGCCCCTGTCTCTGCTGCCTCCAGCTAGAGCTGATGACAAACAATAATACTGTTCTGCCTTTCCTTAAACTATGGAGATACAAGCCAGCATCATTTCACTGTGTCGAGCTACTCTAACCTGTGAAGCTGCAAAAGTCTTCCCATTGTCATCTCTGTTCAGCTATCTGATAAAAGTAGTAGAAGTTCTCATTACCACATGCCACTATTCATTTTTTTCATGCACATTTTTATACTTGGACTAAGGATTTTGCACATCTAATGACTTCAAAATTTCTTTGGGGGTAACACATGGTAAAAGTTCCTTTGAAACTATGGTCTCTAGAGTCAGGAAAAAACCTTTGGCAGATGTATGTCAAAGCAATCATTAAACACTTTAGGAAAATAGGGGGAAAAAGCATGAAAGGGATTCATAATTAAGCTTTAATCCTTTTCCCTAAGCACTAACACAAAATGAAAACATGTTCAGAAATAGGAATTTGCATTTCTCTTATCATATTAGCTTCTCTAGTCAGCTGACTGGATCCATAGAAATAAATCAATTATATCATCAAGAAGAAAAACTTCTGATGAGAAAGTCCATCATTGACTGTAAATGTTGAGCAAAATATGCTGTCAATGTTTGTTTGTTTGCTAAATATGAATCTTTCCAGAGTCAATATATAATGGCATGAGATAATATTAATTATCACAATACACTGATCTTACACAAAAATATTTACCCAAGAGGGGGGTTTGGTTCTTTTTTTCCTAATTAATTTCTAAATTTTGCTTTCCCTTGAACTGTACTTGGTTTTGTTATGAAGCCATAGGACACTGTGTGAATTTAAACAGTTCAATTTCTTTAACATATGCAGTAAATAGATTAGGAATTCCTTTCCTTCACTCATGCCCTATAATTAACACAAACCTCTCCCTATTTTGATATCTAGTGTAAATGAAGTATTAATGTTTCTTTTTTTTAATAGGAACACAAGGTTACAATGAAGATTCCACATTATAATCTAATTCAGTCTACTTCTAATTCATTCATCAATGTGTAACTCAGAATAAGAACACAACATAAATGAACAAATACTCCTCTGGTAAATCACACAGTTAAAATTTAAGTCTTTTCCTGATAGAATGATTGAAAACTCAGAGGAGCTCAACTTCTAAAAAGGAAAAATGGTAAGACAGGACTGCTGGAAATCATCCTCCTGCAATGTTTTATTTAGGAAGCAGGCATTTTTTCCAGAGCTGTCAGACAGGATGAGGTCAAAACCAGAATAGTATGAGAGAGATCTCAAATAATGATATTTTCTAAATATATGCCAGAAATTATTAATGTTATAGGGTGCAGATCTTCCTTCACTCACACTAGGGACAGGGAGCAGAGGATGAAAGCCAGGAAGCATCCGCTCTGCAGCCATGAATTTCTAAAACCTCTGTAGGGCAATCCAGTCAAGTATTGGTTGAGAAGTCTGACAGGTATATTTAGATGTCAATGATATTATTATGCCACTTTTTCACAAGAAAAGACAAGCTGGTATCTTCTAACTCACAAGAAAAGATCAGGAAGAATATATCAATAAAGGAGACCAAACTTCCACTAAAATGGATAGAATAAAAACCAAATATCACTTAGAAGTGATGATGAAAAATAACAGTATTACTAAGAAATAAAAATAGTTAACAGTTAAGCAGTAGTTCCCATTTTCATTGTACAACACAACCAGGAACTAATCTGAGTGCTAGCCTTGGAAGTCCAAAACAAATACCACATAAGAAATACAAATACTCTTGTAAAATGAATATGTAAATGCCACACTATCTATCACTAAGTCCATAATCCAATTGTGAATTCTATTTAACTGTACACTTTGAAACAGAGTTCCAATGGAAATGTGGTGATAAATCCTTTCAGAAATGCCATGATTCAAAAGATGCATGATGAGGAGTCCTGGGATCATCATAATTCAGCTGCAGTCTTTCAGACACTGAAGTGCTGGAACCAAACCTTTCTTTCTCAGGTCACTTCTTTCATGTCTTTCAAAGTAGCTTCTCTAAGTTATTGTTTCAATGGAAACTTGAGCAGCCCTCAGCAGTCCAGTAACTGAGGAAAATGAGAATCTGAGAGCAACGCACTGTCTGTCTGTCTCCTGCTGTCCAGTGCAATCCTGCATCTGAAATTCAGCTTTTTAAACTCCACAGGGATTAAAGGGAACCCTAAACTCGCACTGACTGCATGATAAAATGGAAGTGCTAGTGGGATGATTAGTACAGTCTTGTTATTCTGCCTCTTCTACAAGCTCCTGCAATTGAACCATTTAATTCAATAAAAAATGTATTAACCGTATGTTCATCTGCACAGAAGAAAGAAAATATCGCTACCACCACCACCACTATAACATGCCAGAGCAGCCCAACTGGATTTTCCTGCCTTTAGGAAGCGGAGGCATTACATTACTACATTATCCATCATTCTCCAAAACTGCCATGCAGTTTCTGCTCTCTGTGTAAGTGCTACAGGGAAAGAGTGTCCTGGGTTTGACGAGATGACAGCAGGATCTGCAGTGCAGCCGCCAGCACCTGCCCAGCAAGCCAAGCTCAGACAGAATGAAGTGTGACCAAGTGGGAAAGCAGCCACACATACTTTGGTAAAACAAACAGTGCAGCACTGTCTGAGTGAGGCAAACAAACCAAACTGTGAAATGATTACAGGTTTACATACCACAATAAGAATTTACAAATCATTGGTATGATGCACTACATTACAATTTGAAGGCAGGGAGTAGCAAAGGAAATTTTTTTTAGCCTAAGAATATACAATTACTTACCTAGGATCATAGTAATGGTATTCCCTGTGGGTTTGAGTATTTTTGTTCTTGTTTCTGCTTTTTAATAGGATCTTATGAAAGGTACAGGCCAGAGAACACCAGATGCAATGTACACTTCCCAGGATTATTCAGGGAAAGTGTAAGCCCAGTAAAGGCAATGGGCTATAAAGACTTTCATACACATCCATCCAGCACACCTCTGCTCTCTGCCCAGCCAGAGGGAGTGAGATATTTAATATCCCACTAAGACTGGCTGGAAGGGTAGGAGGAATCTACAAAAATGGTCAATGATTTCAATAAATGGGTATAACCCAGATTTAAAAGTCTGAAATTTATTATAGTCTAATTTATTGCATATTGCTGTAAATAGAAAGTAAAATAGAATAGACAGTAGTAACAGTTCTGTCACACATTTTCAGTGCATTTAATTTCTCTCTGCTTATTTCATATTTAAATGCTTTTCTGAATATCCCACATTTTACCAAAACTTTTCTTTTCCTTAAACCTTCCTATTCAAGAAGTCTATTTTCCTTGCTGAACTTAAAGGGCTCTAAGAAGCATTTTCTGTGAAGTGAGATGGTAATCTATGGGTTTGGCTATGTCTGAGCTCAAAACTAGCAAGCCTTTATGGCTGAAGAATTTCACATTGCATCTGTTTACACAGACAAGAAAATTGCTTACCTTATTTTTCCATTTTCTTCTGCAGTGCTCTTATATACACATTAGCCTAAACAGCAGAGAGCTCCATGAAGTGATTTATAAAAGTCTTTTCTAACACAGAGAAAGCCTTCAGAATGCTTAATACAGTTACCTGAACTAGCACATATACTTTGTGCCAAAACTATTATTTGGTAAAATAAAAATATACATCTGAATTTTAAGGTCATCCTAAGATTATTAGCAAGATTATGTGCAGCAATTTCTCAAAACACACTGAGGTATTTTTCTGGTTGCTTTTTTCTTCAAAATACAGTGCATTTTTTTCAAAATACAATAAAGAATTTTAAAAGCTTGTAATGGAAGAGGAAAGTATTCACAGTTTTACATTTAGAGTAGCCCATATAAATTGAAGTTAGTGTAGCACAAAGTACAGGATTCCATATGAATATTTATGTGGCAACAGGAAGCACAGTGTAATTACTGGTGAACATGACCTCAGATTTACCATGACTAAATTAAACTTATATTAAATATATCATGCTAAATATATTCTTTGCAGAATGAGAGTATAGAACAAAATTCCTGCATACCTGGAAAAATCCTGGCCACTGTCTTGCACATTCACAGTAGATAAAAACAAATGACTGATCGTCACATACTTTTATTTATGTATGTACAAATACACATATCTACATACAAATGTATGTCACAGATAGTGTGTATATATATATGTATATATAGAGAGAGCTGCAGGTGAAAGGATATGTATATATACAATTATGTGTATACACACACACCTATATCTGCAGTTACATATACACATAATTTTGTCACATTGTTCCAAATATTGATATAAGGGAAGACTATATCTTTCACTAATAAGCTATCAGCTTGATACAGATAATGTTCAGTCAAACATATCCCAGTAACACTTCAACCCAAACTCTTCCATTTTGCATCGATTAATATGTTTTGTGTTCTAAATTCACCTAAATTAAATGTCAGTGCTTTAATAAATTAGATTTGCCCATTATTTGCTTACTCTATTTCTGCTGCTAGTGTGAGGTCTAGCATAAGCAAATTAGGAATTAATTTCTCTAATCATATGGATCCTTTTCATTACTTTGAAGAGGGTATAGAGGACCTAGTGCATAGCACCGAGCTCCCTGAGCCATCTCCCTTGCAGCCCTGCAGCCAGAGGAAAGGAGCATCCCTCCTGGCGGGGCAGAGGCAAGGGGATGCTACCTCATGTGTTCCTGCTGGGACACCTGAGGATGCCAGACTGGGAGCACCTGAGTCTGTGTACCTGGCACAGCCAGGACATAGACTCTAAAGCTGGCCCATGGCTCTTCTGTGCCTTAATTTGCCAATCAGCTTTTGAGAAACATCTACCATCTCCTTCACTAGGACTGAGAGACTTCTGTTCATATTGCCCAGCTATACCTGCAACATCCTCTGGGGACTTGATTGCTTAAACTGTGTTTGCTTTTACAGAATTTGCTCTTTCAAACACCTTACTTCTTGCAGTATGAACACTTTTATTACAACAGAAATGTAACTTTGAATAGTAATGTGTTTTAATGGCCAATGACTTCAGTGGAAACATCTGCTCATTTACATGGCCTCAAAAAAAGAGAATAAATACTGTGTTGCCATTAGGACCAAAGAAGAAAAATCTCAGATGTTGCATCTGTGCAAAAATCCAGATATGCATTTCTGATCTTTTTCACTTAAGACTTCCATCAAGGATTGAATTTATTATACAACCTATATAATTCTCTTGCATAATTTTTTTTATAGGTGGCACAAATATGCCATCTATAACAAATACACATCCTAGTCTGCATAGATAAATGACAGTGATTTTCACAGATTTACTGAATAAATGTTTCTGTATTACTTATTATTTATTTACTCCGTGACCCAGTACTCATTCACACCATGACTTTCAGTTTCAAAAATAATCCTATCTTGAAATCCGCTGAAATGATTTCTAGAAGTTCCAGAAATGAGCCACTAATCTCATTTGTGATAGGTCTCAGAGAAGTGCAGGCTCCTCACATGCAGCAGCAGCAGCAGACTCGCCAAAGGAAGGGTACTTGTCTTTCTTGCACAAGTGCACTTAGTGGTTATTGTCTAAACAATTCATACAGAACAAAGAGAAACCTTCAAAAGCCTAGGCTTGGACATGTCTAGAATTTTTAAATGCTTGAAAACCAGAGCAAATCAAGTCTAATTAAGGTTACAGTAAATATTGACTATCAGCTTAGTTAAATCTATGAGGTACAATTCTATAAAGAGAGGAAATTATTTAAATTCCATGTAGTTTCAGTGAGCTTTATGAGAATTACACCCCATCTGTCTAATTGATATTGAAGGAAACAGACATGCAGCCTGAAGTTAATAAGAATTACAAATACTGAGAGTTTTACTGACTTTGAGGAAATGGCTGCAAACTGACTTTGCAGGTATCTGAGGACAGGAAAGTTTGGAAAAAGGGTTTATTACTAGACTGAATATAAAGATGGAATTAGATTTCAATGAAAAAAGACTACATGCCATTCAATTATCTCCTCTATTTGTGAGTAGTGCTGTTTTTTCCCTTGAACAAAACCTGTCCATCTTAGAGACTTGAAGTATTTTATTATATATGCACTTTTTAAACCAGGATTTATTAACATTTTATTAATTAGTATAATGTTGGATCAGAGTTGTGATCTAGATTTTCAGCTCTCTCTTTATGAAACACCATCCATTGACTACACAGATAATCCTCCCAATAAGATATTTAAAGTCACATTAAAATGTTCACTACGTGAAACGAAGTAATGGGAACTCTTAGGCTTAATTATATCATTCTCCCAGATGTTGGTAAATGCTTGAATACCTTGAATCAACATGGAAAAATAGTGTCTAAAGAGAAAAAAAATCATGCCTTGTAAATGATATCTCCTCTTTTACTGAAATGGCATCATCCTCTATGAAAATAATCATGCTTAGCGTATTGATATTGAGAAGAGCTGGTTATCAATTCTAGATAAAGCAAAAAAAAAAAGTTATTATATTTCTAATCCTGCCCTACTTTTAGTAATACTAGCACACATTTAAATTCCATATTTAATGTGAATATTAGCCATTAAAAACCTTTACAGGGAACAACAAACCTCATAGGCAGACCCCTTCACTATCTTAAATGGAACTGCTTTAAAATGAAGTAATCAATTGATTATGCCTTAATTAGAAATAAACTTTAGTTTTTCTGTTTGCTCACTCCACAATACACCTGCAGAGAAAACTGGAACAACGTGCAAACAACTTGTCAAGTATCAGAGAATTCAGAGAGCCTGGAAACTGACATCTAAAGAAGCTCACCTGGAACCTGACACAATCTTTTCAGTTTCATTTGTCTTCAAGAAGAAAATGAAATGACAAAATTTCTGTCAAGCCTTGAAACCAGAAAATTGAAAATATTTTTTTATGGAAATCTTCTTCATGGTGGGAAAATAAATAGCCCAAACAACAACAGCAACAACAACAAAACTGTAAAAAAGCTCCCTCAAACCACAGATGTTCTGCTTTTCAAAACAATATTGTTTTTACCTTCAGAAACGAATTTTCTCCCAGAAATGAATCTCAGACATTTTGTAACAAAAAGTGCTTAAAGCTCCATTCCATTGTTCATTGAAGGAAAATTATCAAAATATTTGTGTTTCCATCAAGGTTTTGCATAGAGCTACCCAAGTCTGGACACGATGTCATGTTTACCTGGTGTCAGGTCCTGTTATACAGAAGATCTCTAAAATGCATCATTTAAATGCATTAAACAAGGTGAATTTGAACTTCCCTGGAGTGTCAGAGAATCCAAAAGTTTCTAAATTGAACTATTGCTGACCACTAGGTTTTCTACTGTAACTATGGCACTGCATGCAGGTATTAAAAGAGCAGACTATCTATTTTGGCTTTTGTCGATGATGGATAGTGTAGCAATTTAACATAAGATGCAATAAAGTGATTTGAAAAATGCTAGGAAATGCTCTATTAAGGGAAATTTATTGCTATTGGCTTTAGTGATTGAAATATTGCTGCTATCTACTGTGGCAAACCCAATACTCCCACACAGGACAGATGGCTTATTTAAAAAGTGAAAGAAAAAAACCCACAACCCTGTTGAGAGGTTTCAGCTAGAGGAGAAAATTCACTAAGGAATAACTACTGGCTAATGAAATCTACATAGCTTTTTGGACACAAACTATTTATATGGGAAAAAAAAAATTATGAGAAACTTTATGTCAGAATGTTATGATTTTAATATAAAACACTGTTTATTATTTTGTCAAAATAATGCCTTAAAGCATGCAATCGTAATAATGTGTTAAAGCATTTTTTACTTGGTGCCAGGTTGTCACAGTTGGTGAGAAAATAATATTTTTGGTGCATTTATTTATTTAGCTGTTTTACAGAATGGAAATTCCTATCATCTGAGATTTGGGGATATCTTTTCACACTGATAAGCTTACGAATTGTGCTAGTAATTCATTGGAATGGATTTATTTGCTGGGGTGATAAAGAGCTCTGTGTGCATCTTTTTTATGTATTATATTTCTTTAATAAAATTGCAAACAAAATGCTGTATTATGGTTGGAATGGAATATTTTTCACCTCAGTGGAAAACTTTGGTAAATAATCAAGAAAAAAGGGAAAATACTTTTTGTTTCAACATGTCACTCAAAATATTTTAATAAATGCTTTGTTTCTTTATTTGCTAGTATGTTTAAAGTCAATCTCTCCATCTATTTAAAAGTGCCGTTTAACACTCACTAGGTGGCACAATAGTTATTCAGAAGCAAAAGTCTGGATTTAGCAACAAAATCTTAACCAGTCTCTGATAAAGCCTTTGTCTTATTCATAGAAATTACAAACCAAATTATATCTATTCCTTGATAGGGACAGCAGATAAAGTAAATGCAAATCATCCAAGTACTGGTCTGAATGCAACTAGCACCCAAATTACAGAAAACAGTGTTCTCTGCTGCAGTTTAACTTAATTTCTTTTTTTTTATTTTTCCCTTGGAATACACACATCTGCAAGTCCTAGTGGAATTCTGTAGATTAATCAAAATGGCCCACTCCAAACTTCAACCTCCTTTATGCATGCTGCCAGGAATTTGTAAAGTCTCTGGGAAATCGATGGTGGCAGGCACTGTGGATTTTAATGCATGCAAGCAATTGTTCTTTAGTGAGATACAGACAAGTAATCAAATAATGCTCTAATGCTATGCTCCTTTTTTAGGTTTCGTTTCCAGGGCTTGTGAGTTTCTTTTGAGTTACAAGAGCAAGGATGTGCCCAAGTGGGTATGTCACTAAATGGAGACATCTCCAGCCAAAACAGACTTGACAGAGAGAGAGGAGGCGCTAAAGAAACATTCATCTTTATTTATTCTACATAAATGCCTGTAGGTAGCCCTCATAACAGGGTCCTCTTCCTGCTAAGATTTAACTAGGTTTGCTGGACTATCTCCTTTTCTGCCCACTTGAAATATATCCCTATAATTTAAAGGTTTTGAACTACAGTTTTAAAAAAATCAGTGCTAGTATAGAGAACACACATTCACAAGGCAGAGATTTTATTCTGTGTGCAAAATAGGTCTGCTCCAGATATTCACTGCAGTTACAGAGCAGAGTACTGATTTCTTTAAGACCCTCTTCTCTGATGGTTGTAGGAGGTTTGTAGTAAAGGAAGCACAAGGCTGAGGACAGAAAACGAAGGACTCAAGGTTAAGAAAATTAAATGTGGAAGTCAAGTGTATTCCAAATTTTATCATAGGATTTCCATACACTACAGGAGTGATGTATTCAGATCTTTAAAATAATGTCACCTTACCTTGAAAGGGTAAAGTGCAAAGCTGAATTTAGTAAATCACAGGCATTCCTCAACGTTCATATAAACAACTTTGTAAAACGAAGGATCTTGAACTGTATCTTTGTATGGCTTTGTCTACACAATTCTAAAATTTTAAAATCATACCATCAGCAAAAAAGACCATTTTTAAACTCAGCAACTATATTTTCATCTATTACACTTTAAGTTTTCTATTCATTATCTACCTAACACAGTCATGGTACTCTGCAGTCCCTCTTTGTTCCTGTTTCTGAGGATTCAGGCATTCTGTACATGATAAATAGAAAGACATGGAGATATAATTACATTAGCTGTAAAGGTTGTTATCTAAGTAACAGGATTTTGCTTCTAAAATAAGAAGGTAGAGTGGACTCATGACTGTTTGCATTTTCCCTTTCAAGCCTATAAAGCCTGCATTTTGTAAACCCATTACAGTCTAGGATAATCAACAAAAGACTTAAAATCAGGAATCCTACATAAATTAGAAGGAAAATATTTTTCCTTGCTTCAATAGGGTCGCTCAAATGGCAAATATAATACATTATTTTCAGAAAGTAGAAAACTAGAAGAAAGAGAATATGTACCTGGAAAAAATATCTCCTGCTCTAAAAGGTCAGAAGTATTTTAATGCTTGAACTAAGAGTAGGCATACATGCTGCACATCTTTTCACAAAGTCTCATTGCCTCAAAAAAAATGCAATAATGCTGCATTATTTCTTTCCATCCATCTGCATTTTCCAGCTGCCCCAGTTTTATGCTTTGATTTGCAAGTGAGCTGTACTTTTAGGCTGATGTGGGTCTATTCAACCAATTATTTTTTAGAATCAGAGAAGAATGCTCTATTTAGTTGCCACTCAGGACAGTATTTTGTTTGTTGTTCTTTTAATCTTAGAAGTCCTACAGGGACACTTGGGTAAAAGCTCCTAGGACTGAGTAGTCTTAATTAGGTAAGTATCTGCAGCAATCCGTGAACTCCAGAGAAGACAAAATGCCTTGGGATTTCCATGGTGGACATCAGAGAAGAGGACAAATTTAAACCTCACTTGCTGTTATCGGTACCTTCTCACCCCATTCCTTGCAGGATAAAAGGTTTACTGTAGAAAGGCCAGTGCAGGCTTTGTCTTTTGTTCTCCTGCATGACCTAAGCAACAGCTCTAGAGGTGTTTCAAGATCAGTGAGTTTCAAGATCAGTATTCCCAGTTTGCAGGACTTGTGACCTGGATCCTTGCATTCAGAAAAAGGTCTGCACTGCAGTGTCACTGTGTTCTTAAAAATCTGTCCACATGTCCTGTGGGCCAGGACATGTCCTTTGGAGAGAAGGAGGTATGGTTAGGGTTTGCATCCAGTGCAGGGGTAGCAGAGGAAGAGTGGAATGGTCAGTATAAACTGCACATACTTGTGAATGCTCATATGCTAAAAGCTCCTGCATGAAATTTCACCGCACAAACAAAACCAATCTAGATAAAGATAAAAGGGACACAAATTATAAAATACAAAGCAAAGATGGATGTTGCAGTGTTGTAACTCCTTATGGGAACCTGAAGGTAAAGCAGGTAAAGCAGGGCGGGCAGGCAAGCAATCCTTCCTTTAGGGATAATGAATCTTGTAGCTGAAAGTAGCAACAGAATCACTCGAAGGAAAAAGGCATTTCCATTAGTTGGAGCAACAATTCTCAGTCACCAGTTCTCCCTCTCCCTATGGTGCTCTCATGGCTAAAAGAAGGGCTATTATTACAACCACACACAGTGAGGAGAGGAGTCCAGGTATAATGGACTGAACAGGTCAAGAACGGCTGGGGCTTGTAAACCTCTTCTACAGAGGAAAGCACCTTCAGCAATGAAGAGAAAGAACTTCTTGAAAATGGCTGGAACCTTCAAGAGAAAGAACTGATTGAAAAAAGCTAGAAAAATGTCTCTTTCCTAAGAACCAAAATTTTTGTTTGTCATGGCAGAAATAGAGATTCAAAGAGTAGGAAGAGAAGAGCAAAGGTTCTGTTAGTATCAGAATTTTGTATCAGAACAAGACAAGTACATGGAGTTGTTTTGGCACATATTATAAACAAATCAATGTCTTATTTCTCATATGTCTGAAAACAAAAGTGCCAGTGATGATCTTAGTGAAGAGAAGGAAGAAGCCACAGCACCGCCCAGGCTTTCAGGAAACCCACACTTTTTGTTAAATAAATACATGAAATCCCTACCCACTTACATCACTTTAATACCATTTCAGCTGGTGAGATCTGATCACAGATGCTTGGTACAGTAGCATGAATAACAGAGCTAAAAAGAGAATCAGGTTTCCAAAGAGACCAGGCACTATGGCAAAGCCAGTGAAGCTGTGAGCTGGAGCCAGGTGATGACAGATAAACACGTGGGCTTCTGAGTCCAGTCCTGCTCTCTGCCACTCCAGCTGCTGCAGATGAAGCAAATCTACCATGCTTGTTCCTGAAGTAGTAATTGCATGGGACCTCTCTGGTTCAGTATCACTTCATGAAAGAAAAGAGGCAGGGAGAACAGAATCTCAATGAAGCAGTCAGACATTAGAAATGACAGACGATAAAAAGAATGCATTTCCAGGCTTAACCTCACATCAGTCAATCGCAGTAGCAGGGAGCCTCAACAACTCCTTGCTACCAGGGAGGCAATAGTTGCTGAACGAGGAGGAGTTTATGGTATTTCAACAAACCCATGGGCACAAGGAAAATGCACTGGATTTATCTGTGTCACCTGAAACACAAGGGCAGAAGACATGTGGAAGGAAACAAGCTGGCTGCTCAAGTGGCTCCATGCTGAAACACCTAAAAGACCTGGAGTCCACATCCCAGATGGTTTCTTTATATTTTTTTTCTTGGAAGTGATATTCATATTTGAGTGAAGAGAACATTTTAGAGAATTAAAGGCAAGGGATATAGCAATATTATTAAGAAAGTGAACAGGTTCATGTTGTGTTAACATTTGGAAAACCTTTGTCTTCAGGAGGCCAAACACCTGCAATGTAGTACTGGTAGCATTAGCCAGGCAGCACTGAGCAGTGTAGGAATGTGCCTGAGCTGCTATATTTGTGCACATCATCAATACAGCACACAGCAGGATTTTCTAGATTTATTGCTGTACTGTGGATTTATCATCAAAATGGTGCAGGATTTCCCTGCCATTCTCAATGCTGCATGCCAAAAGTAGATTTTCTAACTAAATAATTAATGAAAATTAAAGCATTGGTATACTTATCCATCACTGAAAAGTACCTATTGACTTTGAACAGGCATTTAGCATCCAGTGTCTCCAGCTTTTTCAAAAATCAAAAAATTCTACCTTGGCAAATGTGGCCCAATTTCAGAGATTATCTGCATTTCTGCAGAAGTTCCTGATAGATTATAAATTAATAAAAAAATTCAAAGATTTTGAAGGAAGTAATTTTAACTTAACTACTGATATTCAGAATATGAATTGCTGCCAGAGTGCTGGTAGGACTTTCAAAAGGCAAAATGTATAAATGATGGACCATGTTGAATCACAGTTGCTTGGATATGTATTTATGTTTACCTGAGCTTTTGAAACAGAAACTAACACTTAAATCTCACTGTAGACTGTTTTGATCTGAGCTTGCTTTTCCAAATGTCTCTGTGCCCCCATCAATCCCTTTCATTAATCCTTACTGCTGCTTCACAGTTTTTCCAGCTGAAAATATATCCATGCAGGCAGTATCCTCCAAGCTCTACATTATTAGTGAATACAAATAAGCTGTGACTCTTTAGGATTCATGTAAACCTATCAATATTCCCATGCTGGCTGTGCTTTCAACTGCAAGAGAAACACTCCACACCAACAGCTGCAGCATATTAAAAATCAAAAATGAGGGTTTTGATGGCACTTGCACATTTCTGCCCTTTCATCTGTCCCCTATCACTCATTTACTCACAGGAGGAAATGACTTTTCCTGCCAAGGTAGAGGTAAAATGTGTCAGACAAGGGCAAATAAAAAAAAAAATCATTAGTGAACCAGAGGAAACAATTTCTGAGATACAAAGTGTCAGCAGAAATGAGTTTGTACTGTTGCATCCTGTGACCTTATTCAAAAAGGCATAATATTCCATCTGTTTTTTGCTACTAGAAATAATTTTCAAATGATAGTACCTGGATGAATCAATGTTTCACTGGAGTCTCTCTACTTACCAACACTTGTTTTTTCTTTCACAAAAATGAGGAAAAGCTTTTCTGAGAAGCTGAAATAAAAATGTGTGCTTTACTTGTAAAAATCTGAGAGTTGGAAAATAATAAATGCCAGTGTAATTGGAAATATTGTTCCTAATTCCACTGAGTTTATTTCAACACACTCCGAGTGCAGTTTAAACTTTTTGTCTACTTGAGTAATTTTAGCACATTTGCAAAGGGAGGGAGGGAAGGAGGGAGGGAAGGAGGGAAGGAAGGAAGGAGGGAAGGAAGGAAGGGGGAAGGAAGGGGGGAAGGAAGGGGGGAAGGAAGGGGGGAAGGAAGGGGGGAAGGAAGGGGGGAAGGAAGGGGGGAAGGAAGGAGGGAAGGAAGGAGGGAAGGAAGGAGGGAAGGAAGGAGGGAAGGAAGGAAGGAAGGAAGGAAGGAAGGAAGGAAGGAAGGAAGGAAGGAAGGAAGGAAGGAAGGAAGGAAGGAAGGAAGGAAGGAAGGAAGGAAGGAAGGAAGGAAGGAAGGAAGGAAGGAAGGAAGGAAGGAAGGAAGGAAGGAAGGAAGGAAGGAAGGAAGGAAGGAAGGAAGGAAGGAAGGAAGGAAGGAAGGAAGGAAGGAAGGAAGGAAGGAAGGAAGGAAGGAAGGAAGGAAGGAAAACTTATCCATCACTGAAAACTACCTATTGACTTTGAACAGGCATTTAGCATCCAGTGTCTCTAGCTTTTTCAAAAATCCAAAGTATAATCTAACTTGTAACTGTTTTTCAAAAAATCTACATCAGTATTAAATAGGAATGTCTTTTTGAAAAATCAGGAAGTTATAAAAGAATAATTTCTCTATTAGAAGGTTACTTCAAGGCAGATGTTTCCATTAAATAATTTCATTGCAATGTATACTTGAAGTGATAGAAGTGAAATACAAGCAAATTCAGACAACTTAATTCTCTAAGAGCTGTATATTAAAAGTGGATGGCAAAGAGGTTTTTCCTTCTTCAGGAAGATTTTTTTTTTTTTTTTCCTTCTAACATGTGAAGAATTTTCCAGAAAACCAACCTTTTGGTTTCCTTCATGTTGTAAAAAACAATTCATATATCAATACTTTCCAGTAAAAAGACCCATTCAAACATCTTCCCCTGTATATACTCAAGCACAGAGTCCTTCAGTGTGAATTATCACATAGTTAGAGAAGACAACAGCTTACACTCAGCTCCCTTCTCAAAAGGAGTCACTGGTGTGCCATTCTGTAAATCACTTTAATCCCTTATTTTTATAAATGGGTACAAAATCCATTTACCTAATCGCTATGTCCAAGCCCCAGCTGAACTATTCTGCATGACATATTCATGTCTTTGGAAGAAAAGTCCCCAAAGCTAAT
>NW_028256194.1:0-22318 GCF_971803275.1 Cyanistes caeruleus | reverse complement strand
CCAGGACCCCCCAAACCTCCCCAGGACCCCCCCAAACCCCGCCAGGACCTCTCCTGGGATCCCCCAGGACCCCCCAGATCCCCCCAGGACCCCCCCAAAGCCCCCCAGCACCCCCCAATCCCCCCCAGGACCCCCACCAGGACCCCCCAAACCTCCCCAGGACCCCCCCAGGACCCCCCAAACCTCCCCAGGACCCCCCAAACCCCCCCAGGACCCCTCCTGGGATCCCCCAGACCCCCCCAAACCCTCCCAGGACCCCTCCTGGGATCCCCCAGACCCCCCCAGGACCCCCCAAACCCCCCCAGGACCCACCCAAACCCCCCCAGGACCCCCCCAAACCCCCCCAGGACCCCTCCTGGGATCCCCCAGACCCCCCCAAACCCTCCCAGGACCCCTCCTGGGATCCCCCAGGCCCCCCCCAGGACCCCCGAAGCCCCCAGACCCCCCTGACCGGTACATGCAGGTCTTGCGCAGCGAGCACCAGCGGTTCAGCTCCCGGTCATCGGCCGCCAGGATCTGTGGGGAGAAACAAAACCCATCTGGGGGGTCCCAGAGCCCTCCTGTGCCCCCCCAAACCCCCCAGGACCCCCCCAGGACCCCCCAAAGCCCCCCAGGACTCCCCAAACCCCCCCAGGACCCCCCAAACCCCCCCAGGACCCCCCCAGGACCCCCCAAACCCCCCCAGGATCCCCCAAACCCTCCCAGGACCCCCCCCAACCTCCCCCAGGACCCCCCCAGGACCCCCCAAACCTCCCCCAAACCCCCCCAGGACCTCCCCAAACCCCCCAAGGACCCCCCCAGGATCCCCCCAAACCCCCCCAGGACCCCTCCAAACCCCTCCTGGGATCCCCCAGGACACTCCAAACCCCCCCAGGAACCACCAGACCCCCCCAAACCCCCCCAGGACCCCCCCAGGACCCCCCAAACCCACCCAGGGCCCCCCCAGGACCCCCCAAACCCCCTCAGGACCCCCCAAACCCCCCCAGGACCCCCCAGATCCCCCCCAGGACCCACCCAAGACCACCCAAACCCCCCCAGGACCCCCCCAGGGCCCCCCCAGGACCCACCAAACCCCCTCAGAACCCCCCAAACCCCTCCAGGACCCTCCCAAACCCCCCCAGGACCCCTCCAAACCCCTCCTGGGATCCCCCAGGACCCCCCAAACCCCCCGAGGACCCCCCCAGAATGCCCCCAAACCCCCCCAGGACCCCCCCAGGACCCCCCAAACCCCCCAGGACCCCCCCAGGACCCCCCAATCTCCCCCAGGAGGGTCTGGGGGGTCTCTGGGGTTTTTACCTCGTCCGTGGTGAGGCCGAAGTCGCAGGGCAGCACCTGGCGGTACTTGAAGCGACACGGGAGATCCCCGATCACATCCTCGTAATCCAGGCCGTAAAACTCCTCCAGGTACTGCTCAAAGGGGCCCCAGGCTGCGGGGACGGGGGTTTGGGGGGGTTTGGGGGGTCCTCAGGGGCTTTGGGGGGTCCTCAGGGGGTTTGGGGGGTCCCAGGAGGGGTTTGGGGGGTCCCAGGAGGGTTTTGGGGGGTCCCCAAGGGGTCCCAGGGGGGTTCTGAGTTGGTTTTGGGGGTCCCAGGGGGGTCCTGAGTTGGGTTTGGGGGTCCCCAAGGGGTCCCAGGGGGGTTCTCAGTTGGGTTTGGGGGTCCCAGGGGGGTTTGGGGGTCCCCAAGGGGTCCCAGGGGGGTTCTCAGTTGGGTTTGGGGGTCCCCGATCACATCCTCGTAATCCAGGCTGTAAAACTCCTCCAGGTACTGCTCAAAGGGGCCCCAGGCTGCGGGGACGGGGGGTTTGGGGGGGTTTGGGGGGTCCTCAGGGGGTTTGGGGGGTCCTCAGGGGGTTTGGGGGTCCCAGGAGGAGTTTGAGGGGTCCCCAAGGGGTCCCAGGGGGGTTCTGAGTTGGTTTTGGGGGTCCCAGGGGGGTTTGGGGGTCCCCAAGGGGTCCCAGGGGGGATCTGAGTTGGTTTTGGGGGTCCCAGGGGGGTTTGGGGGGTCCCCAAGGGGTCCCAGGGGGGTTTGGGGGTCCCCAAGGGGTCCCAGGGGGGTCCCAGGGGGGTTTGGGGGTCCCAGAGGGGTTTTGGGGGTCCCCAAGGGGTCCCAGGGGGGTTCTGAGTTGATTTTGGGGGTCCCAGGAGGGGTTTGGGGGTCCCCAAGGGGTCCCAGGGGGGTTCTGAGTTGATTTTGGGGGTCCCAGGGGGGTTTGGGGGTCCCCAAGGGGTCCCAGGGGGGTTCTCAGTTGGGTTTGGGGGTCCCCGATCACATCCTCGTAATCCAGGCTGTAAAACTCCTCCAGGCACCGCTCAAAGGGGCCCCAGGCTGCGGGGACGGGGGGTTTGGGGGGTCCTGAGTTGGGTTTGGGGGGTCCTCAGGGGGTTTGGGGGGTCCCAGGAGGAGTTTGGGGGGTCCCAAGGGGGTCCCAAGGGAGTTCAGGAGGTTCTGAGTTGGGTTTGGGGGTCCCAGGGGGGTTTGGGGGGTCCCTAAGGGGTCCCAGGGGGGTCCTGAGTTGGTTTTGGGGGTCCCAGAGGGGTTTTGGGGGGTCCCAAGGGGTCCCAGGGGGGTCCTGAGTTGGGTTTGGGGGTCCCAGGGGGGTTCTCAGTTGGGTTTGGGGGTCCCAGGAGGAGTTTGGGGGATCCCAGGAAGGGTTAGGGGGGTCCCCGAGGGGTCCTCAGGGGGTTTGGGGGATTCTGAGTTGGGTTTTGGGGTCCCAGGGGGGTTCTCAGTTGGGTTTTGGGGTCCCAGGGGGGTTTGGGGGGTCCCCAAGGGGTCCCAGGGGGGTTCTGAGTTGATTTTGGGGGTCCCAGGAAGGGTTTGGGGGTCCCCAAGGGGTCCCAGGGGGGTCCTGAGTTGGTTTTGGGGGTCCCAGGGGGGTTTGGGGGGTCCCAGGAGGAGTTCAGGGGTCCAGAGAGGGATTTGGGGGTTCCAGGAGGAGTTTGGGGAATGCCAAGGGGGTCCCAGGGGAGTTCAGGGGGGTCTCATGAGGAGTTTGGGGGTCCCAGGGGGGTTTTGGGGGTCCCCAAGGGGTCCCAGGGGGGTCCTGAGTTGGTTTTGGGAGGTCCCAGGGGGGTTTTGAGTTGGTTTGGGGGGTCCTCAGGGGGTTTGGGGGGTCCAGGGAGGGGTTTGGGGGGTCCTGAGTTGGTTTTGGGGGTCCCAGGAGGAGTTTGGGGGAGTCCCAAGGGGGTCCCAGGGGAGTTCGGGAGGGTCCCAGGAGGAGTTTGGGGGTCCCAGCAGGGGTTTGGGGGTCCCAGGAGGGGTTTGGGGGTCCCGGGAGGGGTTTGGGGGTCCCAGGGGGATTTGGGGGTTCCAGGAGAGGGTTTGGGGGGTCCCCAAGGGGTCCCAGGAGGTGTTTGGGGGGTCCTGAGTTGGTTTTGGGGGTCCCAGGAGGGGTTTGGGGGTCCCAGGAGGGGTTTGGGGGGTCCCCGAGGGGTCCCAGATGGATTTGAGGGGTTCTGAGTTGGTTTGGGGGGGTCCCAGGGGGATTTGGGGGGTCCCAGGGGGGTCTGGGGGTCCCAGGTTTTGGGGGGGCTCGTGGGGAGATGAGGATTTTGGGGGTTCCCAGGGCTCTGGGGGTGTCCCGAGGATTTTGGGGAGGGGGTCCCGTCACTCACCGGGGTCGAACGGGGGCTTCTCCCTCTCCAGGAGCTCCCGGAGCCTCCGGCGCCCCCTCCCCACCGGGGGGGCTGCGGGGCCGGGGGGACCCTCGGGGACGTAATCGGCGTCCATCTGGGGAGGGGGCGTCAGTGGGGAGGGGGCTGCACCCCCCCCAGGGCCTGGAGACCCCAGCCCAGTGGGGAGGGGGCTGCACCCCCAATCCTGGAGACCCCAACCCAATGGGGAGGGGGCTGCACCAGGCCCCAGGCCTGGAGACCCCAACCCAGTGGGGAGGGGGCTGCACCCCCAATCCTGGACCCCCAGCCCAGTGGGGAGGGGGCTGCACCCCCCCAATCCTGGAGACCCCAGCCCAGTGGGGAGGGGGCTGCACCCCCAATCCTGGACCCCCAGCCCAGTGGGGAGGGGGCTGCACCCCCCCAGGCCTGGAGACCCCAGCCCAGTGGGGAGGGGGCTGCACCCCCCCAATCCTGGAGACCCCAGCCCAGTGGGGAGGGGGCTGCACCCCCAATCCTGGAGACCCCAACCCAGTGGGGAGGGGGCTGCACCCCCCCCAGGGCCTGGAGACCCCAACCCAATGGGGAGGGGGCTGCACCCCCAATCCTGGACCCCCAGCCCAGTGGGGAGGGGGCTGCACCCCCAATCCTGGACCCCTGACCCAGTGGGGAGGGGGCTGCACCCCCAATCCTGGAGACCCCTGACCCAGTGGGGAGGGGGCTGCACCCCCCCCAGGGCCTGGAGACCCCAACCCAGTGGGGAGGGGGCTGCACCCCCCCAATCCTGGAGACCCCAGCCCAGTGGGGAGGGGGCTGCACCCCCCAATCCTGGAGACCCCAGCCCAATGGGGAGGGGGCTGCACCCCCCAATCCTGGAGACCCCAGCCCAATGGGGAGGGGGCTGCACCCCCCAATCCTGGAGACCCCTGACCCAGTGGGGAGGGGGCTGCACCCCCCCGGGCCTGGAGACCCCAGCCCAATGGGGAGGGGGCTGCACCCCCCCGGGCCTGGAGACCCCAACCCAGTGGGGAGGGGGCTGCACCCCCCCAGGGCCTGGAGACCCCGACCAGTGGGGAGGGGGCTGCACCCCCAATCCTGGACCCCCAGCCCAGTGGGGAGGGGGCTGCACCCCCAATCCTGGACCCCTGACCCAGTGGGGAGGGGGCTGCACCCCCAATCCTGGAGACCCCTGACCCAGTGGGGAGGGGGCTGCACCCCCCCCAGGGCCTGGAGACCCCAACCCAGTGGGGAGGGGGCTGCACCCCCCAATCCTGGAGACCCCAGCCCAATGGGGAGGGGGCTGCACCCCCCAATCCTGGAGACCCCAACCCAGTGGGGAGGGGGCTGCACCCCCCCCCAGGGCCTGGAGACCCCGACCAGTGGGGAGGGGGCTGCACCCCCAATCCTGGACCCCCAACCCAATGGGGAGGGGGCTGCACCCCCCAATCCTGGAGACCCCAGCCCAGTGGGGAGGGGGCTGCACCCCCCAGGGCCTGGAGCAGTCACAGTTTTGGGGAGGGGTCTCATTCCAGGGGGAGGGGTCACAATTTAGGGGAGGGGTCTCAGTTTGGGGAGGGGTCTCATTCCAGGGGGGGTCCCATTTAGGGGAGGGGTCTCAGTTTGGGGAGGGGTTTCATTCTAGGGGGGGGGGTCCCATTTTGGGGAGGGGTCCCAGTTTGGGGAGGGGTCTCATTCTGGGGGGGGTCCCATTCCAGGGGGAGTCCCATTTTGGGGAGGGGTCTCAGTTTGGGGAGGGGTCCCATTTTGGGGAGGGGTCTCATTCTGGGGGGGGGTCCCATTTTGGGGAGGGGTCCCTTTTTGGGGAGGGGTTTTAATTTTAGGGAGGGGTCCCAGTTTGGGGAGGGGTCTCATTCCGGGGGGGGGTCCCATTTTGGGGAGGGGTCTCATTTTGGGGAGGGGTCCCATTTTGGGGAGGGGTCTCATTTTGGGGAGGGGTCCCATTTTGAGGAGGGGTCCCATTCCGGGGGGGGTCCCATTCTGGGGAGGGGTCTCATTCTGGGGGGGGGTCCCATTCCAGGGGGGGTCCCATTTTGGGGAGGGGTCTCAGTTTGGGGAGGGGTCTCATTCCAGGGGGGTCTCATTCTGGGGGGGGTCCCATTCCGGGGGGGGTCCCATTTTGGGGAGGGGTCTCATTCCAGGGGGGTCCCATTTTGGGGAGGGGTCTCATTTTGGGGAGGGGTCCCATTTTGGGGAGGGGTCTCATTCTTGGGAGGGGTCTCAGTTTGGGGAGGGGTCTCAGTTTGGGGAGGGGTCCCATTTTGGGGAGGGGTCTCATTCCAGGGGGTCCCATTTTGGGGAGGGGTCTCATTCCAGGGGGGTCCCATTTTGGGGAGGGGTTTTAATTTTGGGGAGGGGTCTCAGTTTGAGGAGGGATCCCATTTTGGGGAGGGGTCTCCCGGGGGTCTCCCCCTCCTCACCACGAAGTCGGGGTCCTCGCAGTGCGGCTCCGCCCGCCCCGGCCACGAGTCCCAGTTCCAGTCCCCTGGGGGTGGCACCGGAATTGGGGAGGGGTCTCCACCCCAGAGACCCCCCGGGACCCCCCAGAACCCCCCGGGACCCCCCAGAACCCCCCGGGACCCCCCAGACCCCCCCCAGGACCCCCCAAACCAACTCAGGAACCCCCAAACCCCCCCAGAACCCCCGAAACCCCTCCTGGGACCCCCCAAACCCCCCTGGGACCCCCAGACCAACTCACGAACTCCTCAAACCCCTCCTGTGTCCCCCCCAAACCCCCCCAGAACCCCCCAAACCCCTGCTGGGACCCCCCAAACCCCTCCTGGGAGCCCCCAAACCCCTCCTGTGTCCCCCCAAACCCACTCAGGACCCCCCAGACCCCCCCAAACCCCTCCTGGGACCCCCCAAACCCCCCGGGACCCCCCAAGCCCCTCCTGTGTCCCCCCAAATCAACTCAGGACCCCCCAAACCCCTCCTGGGACCCCCCAGACCCCTCCTCACCATCCAGCCCTTCCTCCTCCTCCTGTCCGTAATAATCCTCCCCAAACCCTTCCTAGGAGCCCCCAGACCCACTCAGGACCCCCTCAAACCCCTCCTGGGACCCCCTGGGACCCCCCTAGAGCTCCCCAGACCCCTCCTCACCATCCAGCCCTTCCTCCTCCTCCTCTTCCTCCTCAAACTGCGGCTTCTCCTCCTCGCCCTGTCCGTAATAATCCTCCCCAAACCCTTCCTGGGAGCCCCAAACCCTTCCTGGGACCCCAAACCCTTCCTAGGAGCCCCCAGACCCACTCAGGACCCCCCAAACCAACTCAGGACCCCCCTAGAGCCCCCCAGACCCCTCCTCACCATCCAACCCTTCCTCCTCCTCCTCCTCCTCCTCAAACCGCGGCTTCTCCTCCTCGCCCTGTCCGTAATAATCCTCCCCAAACCCTTCCTGGGACCCCCAGACCCACTCCGGACCCCCTCAAACCCCTCCTGAGACCCCTCCAGACCCCTCCTCACCATCCAGCCCTTCCTCCTCCTCCTCTTCCTCCTCAAACTGCGGCTTCTCCTCCTCGCCCTGTCCGTAATAATCCTCCCCAAACCCTTCCTAGGAGCCCCCAGACCCTTCCTGGGACCCCCAAACCCTTCCTGGGACCCCCCTAGAGCCCCCAGACCCCTCCTCACCATCCAACCCTTCCTCCTCCTCCTCTTCCTCCTGGAACTGCGGCTTCTCCTCCTCGCCCTGTCCGTAATAATCCTCCCCAAACCCTTCCTAGGAGCGCCAAACCCTTCCTGGGACCCCAAACCCTTCCTGGGACCCCCAAACCCTTCCTGGGACCCCCCAAACCCCTCCTGGGACCCCCCTAGAGCCCCCCAGACCCCTCCTCACCATCCAGCCCTTCCTCCTCCTCCTCCTCCTCCTCCTGGAACTGCGGCTTCTCCTCCTCGCCCTGTCCGTAATAACCCTCCCCAAACCCTTCCTAAGAGCCCCCAGACCCACTCAGGACCCCCCAGACCCACTCAGGACCCCCTCAAACCCCTCCTGGGATCCCCCCAGACCCCTCCTCACCATCCAGCCCTTCCTCCTCCTCCTCCTCCTCCTCGAACTGCGGCTTCTCCTCCTCGCCCTGTCCGTAATAATCCTCCCCAAACCATTCCTGTGAGGAGGGGGATCAAAGAGAGGAGAGGGGGGGCTCAGCAGAATTTGGGGAGGGGTCCCGGGGGTCTCGAGGGGGGGACACCCACGGCCATGAGCCGATCGTGGCGGGCGGGGTCGAAATCCTCCTGGAGGAAGGAGCGGCTGAGGCCGAAGGCTCCGGAGCCGGAGGCTTCTCGGATCCGGGCGATGCGAGCGGCCAGCTCCTCCCTCTTGAGGTTCTTCAGCTGCTTCAGCTCCTCCCGGCGCCTCTCCCGCTCCTGATCGGGGGGGGAAAATGTGAGGAGGGGGCGTGGGGGGGGCGTGGGGGACCCCCGGATCCTGCCTGGGGTCTTCCTCACCTTCCTCTTCCTCTCCCGGGTCTGCTCGCGCTTCTCCTTGCGGCGCTCGTCGCGGCGGCGCACCGAGGTGGGGACGTGGCGGGGGAAGGTTTGGATCTGGGGAGGGGGAAAGGGTCAGGGATCCCCAGAGACCCCCCAGAGACCCCCCAAAATCAGCCCTAAAAACTGGGGGAATGTCGGGATCTGGGGAGGGGGAAAAGGGTCAGGGACCCCCCAGAGACCCCCCAGGGACCCCCAGAGACCCCCAGAGACCCCCCAGGGACCCCCCAGGGACCCCCAGAGACCCCCCAGAGACCCCCCAGAGACCCCCAGAGACCCCCAGAGACCCCCCAAAATCAGCCCTAAAAACTGGGGGAACCTCTGGATTTGGGGAGGGGGAAAAGGGGTCAGAGACCACCCAGGGACCCCCCCAGAGACCCCCCAGAGACCCCCCAGAGACCCCCAGAGACCCCCCAGGGACCCCCCAGGGACCCCCCAGAGACCCCCCAAAATCAGCCCAAAATCAGCTCTATAAACTGTGGGAATGTCGGGATTTGGGGAGGGGGCAAAAGGGGTCAGGGACCCCCCAGAGACCCCCCCAGAGACCCCCCAGAGACCCCCCCAGAGACCCCCCCAGAGACCCCCCAAAATCAGCCCTAAAAACTGGGGGAATGTCGGGATTTGGGGAGGGGGCAAAAGGGGTCAGAGACCCCCCAGAGACCCCCCAGAGACCCCCCAAAATCAGCCCTAAACCTGGGGGAACATCTGGATTTGGGGAGGGGGGAAAGGGGTCAGGGACCCCCCAAAAACCCCCCAAAATCAGCCCTGACCTCCCAAAAAAAGGAAGGGGAATGTATGAATTTGGGGAGGGGGGAAAGGGATCAGAGACCCCCCAGAGACCCCCCAAAATCAGCCCTAAAAACTGGGGGAACCTCTGGATTTGGGGAGGGGGGAAAAGGGGTCAGGGACCCCCCCAGAGACCCCCCCAGAGACCCCCCCCAAAATTAACCCAAAACCAGCCCTGACCCCCCAAAAGCTGCACGGGAAGGTTTGGATTTGGGGAGGGGGGAAAGGGCTCAGGGACCCCCCAGAGACCCCCCAGAGACCCCCAGAGACCCCCCAAAATCAGCCCTGACCCCCCAAAATTGAGAGGGAACCTCTGGATCTGGGGAGGGGGGAAAAGGGCTCAGAGACCCCCCAGAGACCCCCCAGAGACCCCCCAAAATCAGCCCTAAAAACTGGGGGAACCTCTGGATTTGGGGAGGGGGAAAAGGGGTCAGAGACCCCCCAAAATCAGCCCTGACCCCCTAAAAACTGCACGGGAAGGTTTGGATTTGGGGAGGGGGGAAAGGGGTCAGGGACCCCCCAGGGACCCCCCAAAATCAGCCCTAAAAACTGGGGGAACCTCTGGATTTGGGGAGGGGGCAAAAGGGGTCAGAGACCCCCAGAGACCCCCCAAAATTAACCCAAAACCAGCCCTGACCCCCAAAAACAGTGTGGGAAAGTTGGGATCTGGGGAGGGGGGAAAGGGCTCAGGGACCCCCCAGGGACCCCCCAAAATCAGCCCTAAAAACTGGGGGAATGCCTGGATTTGGGGAGGGGGGAAAGGGGTCAAAGACCCCTCAGAGACCCCCCAGAGACCCCCCAAAATCAGCCCTGACCCCCCAAAAACTGCACGGGAAGGTTTGGATCTGGGGAGGGGGCAAAAGGGGTCAGAGACCCCCCAGAGACCCCCCAGAGACCCCCCAGAGACCCCCAGAGACCCCCCAGAGACCCCCCAAGACCCCCCAAAATCAGCCCCGACCCCCCAAAAACTGTGTGGGAACCTCTGAATTTGGGGAGGGGGGAGAACAGATCAGAGACCCCCCCCAGAGACCCCCCAAATTCCACCCCACGAATCCCCCTCCCCAATTCTCGGGGACCCCCCCTGACCCCCCCAATTCCCGCCCCCTCCCCAATTTCCATTCCCCCTCCCCAATTTCCGCCCCCCCCCCCAATTCCCGCCCCCACCCCAATTTCTGCCCCCCCAATTCCCGCCCCCTCCCCAATTTCTGCCCCCCCAATTCCCGCCCCCTCCCCAATTCCCGCCCCCCTCCCCAATTTCTGCCCCCCTCCCCAGTTTCTGCCCCCCACCCCAATTCCCGCCCCCTCCCCAATTCCCGCCCCCTCCCCAATTCCAGCCCCCCTCCCCAATTCCCGCCCCCTCCCCAATTCCTGCCCCCCTCCCCAATTCCTGCCCCCTCCCCAATTCCTGCCCCCTCCCCAGTTTCTGCCTCCCCAATTTCCGCCCCCTCCCCAATTCCTGCCCCCACCCCAATTCCCGCCCCCACCCCAATTTCTGCCCCCCCAATTCCCGCCCCCACCCCAATTTCCGCCCCCTCCCCAATTCCAGCCCCCTCCCCAATTCCCGCCCCCACCCCAATTCCCGCCCCCTCCCCAATTTCTGCCCCCCCAATTCCCGCCCCCACCCCAATTTCCGCCCCCTCCCCAATTCCAGCCCCCTCCCCAGTTTCTGCCCCAATTCCAGCCCCCTCCCCAGTTTCTGCCCCCCTCCCCAATTTCCGCCCCCTCCCCAATTCCCGCCCCCTCCCCAATTCCCGCCCCCTCCCCAATTTCTGCCCCCCCAGTTTCTGCCCCCCCAATTTCCGCCCCCTCCCCAATTTCCGCCCCCACCCCAATTCCCGCCCCCTCCCCAATTTCTGCCCCCCCACCCCAATTCCAGCCCCCTCCCCAATTCCCGCCCCCTCCCCAATTTCCGCCCCCTCCCCAATTCCCGCCCCCACCCCAATTCCCGCCCCCTCCCCAATTTCTGCCCCCCCACCCCAATTCCCGCCCCCTCCCCAATTTCCGCCCCCACCCCAATTCCCGCCCCCTCCCCAATTTCTGCCCCCCCACCCCAATTCCCGCCCCCTCCCCAATTCCAGCCCCCTCCCCAATTCCAGCCCCCTCCCCAATTCCCGCCCCACCTCAGCCGCTCCCGGCTCCTCGAAGCGGAAATTGTGCCGGCGCTCGAATTCCTGCTGCCGCTCCAGGAACTGCTCCCCCTCGTCCGAGGAGTCCTCCAGGGAGGCTCTGGGGGGGTGAGAAAGGTGAGGAGGGGTCCTGGGGGGGTCACTGGGGGTCATTGGGGGGTCACTGGGGGTCATTGGGGGGTCACTGGGGGTCATTGGGGGGTCACTGGGGGTCCTGGGGGGGTCACTGGGGGTCATTGGGGGGTCACTGGGGGTCCCCACTCCCATTCCTGACTGCTCCCCCTCGTCTGAGGAGTCCTCCAGGGACACCCTGGGGGGTGAGAAAGGTGAGGAGGGGTCCTGGGGGGTGAGGAGGGGTCGTGGGGGGTCTGGGGGCTCGTTGGGGGGTGAGGAGGGGTCGTTGGGGGTCACTGGGGGTCGTGGGGGGATCGTGGGGGGTCCCCACTCCCATTCCTGACTGCTCCCCCTCGTCCGAGGAGTCCTCCAGTGACGCCCTGGGGGGTCAGGGGGGGTGAGGAGGGGTCCTGGGGGGTGAGGAGGGGTCGTGGGGGGTCACTGGGGGTCGTTGGGGGTCATTGGGGGTCCTGGGGGGTGAGGAGGGGTCGTGGGGGGTCACTGGGGGTCCCCACTCCCATTCCTGACTGCCCCCCCTCATCCGAGGAGTCCTCCAGGGACGCCCTGGGGGGTGAGAAAGGTGAGGAGGGGTCGTGGGGGGTGAGGAGGGGTCGTTGGGGGTCACTGGGGGGTTGTTGGGGGTCATGGAGGATGAGGGGGGGTCCTGGGGGGTCACTGGGGGTCATTGGGGGTCCTGGGGGGTCCTGGGGGGGTCGTTGGGGGTCACTGGGGGGTCCTGGGGGGGTCGTTGGGGGTCACTGGGGGTCCCCACTCCCATTCCTGTGGCTGCTCCAGGAGCTGCTCCCTCCCCAAGGGGGGTCCAGGGAGGAGTGGGGGGCTCCAGGGGGGTCTGGCAGTGATGGGGAGGGGTCCGGGGGGGTCTGGCAGTGATGGGGAGGGGTCTGGGGGGGTCTGGCAGTGATGGGGAGGGGTCTGGGGGGGTCTGGGAGTGATGGGGAGGGGTCTGGGGGTCCCGGGCAGTGATGGGGAGGGGTCCGGGGGGGTCTGGCAGTGATGGGGAGGGGTCCGGGGGTCCGGGGCTGTTTTGGGGAGGGGTCCGGGGGTCCGGGGCTGTTTTGGGGAGGGGTCCAGGGGTCCGGGGCTGTTTTGGGGAGGGGTCTGGGGGTCCCATGCTGTTTTGGGGAGGGGGCTGTGGGTCCCATGCTGTTTTGGGGAGGGGTCCGGGGGTCCGGGGCTGTGATGGGGAGGGGTCTGGCAGTGATGGGGAGGGGTCTGTGGGTCCGGGGCTGTTTTGGGGAGGGGTCTGTGGGTCCCTGGCTGTTGTGGGGAGGGGTCTGAGGGTCCCAGGCAGTGTTGGGGAGGGGTCTGGGGGTCCCGGGCTGTTTTGGGGAGGGGTCCGGGGGTCCGGGGCTGTTTTGGGGAGGGGTCCGGGGGTCCGGGGCTGTTTTGGGGAGGGGTCTGTGGGTCCCAGGCTGTTTTGGGGAGGGGTCCGGGGGCCCGGGGCTGTTTTGGGGAGGGGTCCGGGGGTCCGGGGCTGTTTTGGGGAGGGGTCCGGGGGTCTCCTCACCCCTCATCCCCCGGCTGCTGCTGCTGGCGGAAGCCCCTCCCCAGTAAATAATCCCGCAGGAATCGCTCGCCCGGCTCCAGCCGCGGGTCCGCCCAGAACCGCCGCAGGGGCTCCTGAAAAGGGGAGGGGGCTGCACCCTGAGACCCCTCCCCAAAATCCCCAACCCCCCCCCCAACCGCCGCAGGGGCTCCTGGAAAGGGGAGGGGGCTGCACCCTGAGACCCCTCCCCAAAATACCCAACATCCCCCCCAACCCCGCCCAGAACCGCCGCAGGGGCTCCTGAAAAGGGGAGGGGGCTGCACCCAGAGACCCCTCCCCAAAATCCCCAACATCCCCCCCAACCGCCGCAGGGGCTCCTGGAAAGGGGAGGGGGCTGCACCCTGAGACCCCTCCCCAAAATCCCCAACATCCCCCCCAACATCCCCCAGAACCGCCGCAGGGGCTCCTGGAAAGGGGAGGGGGCTGCACCCAGAGACCCCTCCCCAAAATACCCAACATCCCCCCCAACCGCCGCAGGGGCTCCTGGAAAGGGGAGGGGGCTGCACCCTGAGACCCCTCCCCAAAATCCCCAACATCCCCCCCAACCCCCCCCAGAACCGCCGCAGGGGCTCCTGGAAAGGGGAGGGGGCTGCACCCTGAGACCCCTCCCCAAAATCCCCAACATCCCCCAGAACCGCCGCAGGGGCTCCTGGAAAGGGGAGGGGGCTGCACCCAGAGACCCCTCCCCAAAATACCCAACCCCTCCCCAACATCCCCCCCAACCGCCGCAGGGGCTCCTGAAAAGGGGAGGGGGCTGCACCCTGAGACCCCTCCCCAAAATACCCAACATCCCCCAGAACCTCTGCAGGGGCTCCTGGAAAGGGGAGGGGGCTGCACCCTGAGACCCCTCCCCAAAATCCCCAACCCCTCCCCAACATCCCCCCCAGAACCGCCGCAGGGGCTCCTGGAAAGGGGAGGGGGCTGCACCCTGAGACCCCTCCCCAAAATCCCCAACATCCCCCCCAACCCCCCCCAGAACCGCCGCAGGGGCTCCTGGAAAGGGGAGGGGGCTGCACCCTGAGACCCCTCCCCAAAATACCCAACATCCCCCCCAACCCCCCCCAACCGCCGCAGGGGCTCCTGGAAAGGGGAGGGGGCTGCACCCTGAGACCCCTCCCCAAAATACCCAACATCCCCCCCAACCGCCGCAGGGGCTCCTGAAAAGGGGAGGGGGCTGCACCCTGAGACCCCTCCCCAAAATCCCCAACATCCCCCAGAACCGCCGCAGGGGCTCCTGAAAAGGGGAGGGGGCTGCACCCTGAGACCCCTCCCCAAAATCCCCAACATCCCCCCCAACATCCCCCAGAACCGCCGCAGGGGCTCCTGGAAAGGGGAGGGGGCTGCACCCTGAGACCCCTCCCCAAAATCCCCCAGAAGCGCCGCAGGGGCTCCTGGGGGGGCACAGGGGGGTCAGACCCGGGGGTCCCACCTGAGACCCCTCCCCAGCTCCTGCAGGAGCTCTTGGGGGGGTTCAGAGACCCCCGGGACCCCTCCCCAGCAGCCCCCAGCCCCTGCAGGGGGGTTGAGAGCCCCCCGAGACCCCTCCCCAGCCCTCACCAGGTCCTGCAGGGGGGCTCAGAGCCCCCCGGGACCCCTCCCCATCCCTCCCCAGCCCCTGCAGGGGGCTCAGAGCCCCCCGAGACCCCTCCCCAGCCCTCCCCAGCCCCTGCAGGGGGCTCAGAGCCCCCCGAGACCCCTCCCCAGCCCTCACCAGGTCCTGCAGGGGGCTCAGAGCCCCCCGAGACCCCTCCCCAGCAGCCCCCAGCCCCTGCAGGGGGCTCAGAGCCCCCCGAGACCCCTCCCCATCCCTCCCCAGCCCCTGCAGGGGGTTCAGAGCCCCCCGAGACCCCTCCCCAGCCCCTCCCCAGGTCCTGCAGGGGGGCTCAGAGCCCCCCGAGACCCCTCCCCAGCCCTCCCCAGCTCCTGCAGGAGCTCTTGGAGGGGTTCAGAGCCCCCCGGGACCCCTCCCCAGCAGCCCCCAGCCCCTGCAGGGGGCTCAGAGCCCCCCGGGACCCCTCCCCAGCCCCTGCAGGGGGCTCAGAGCCCCCCGGGACCCCTCCCCATCCATCACCAGGTCCTGCAGGGGGGCTCAGAGCCCCCCGAGACCCCTCCCCAGCCCTCACCAGGTCGTGCAGGGGCTCCGGGGGGGGCTCGGCCTGGCCCCGCAGCCAGCGCAGGTACTGCTCCTCCTCCTGCTCCTGGGGGGGGGCTCACACAGGGACCCCAAAACCGGCCCGGGACCCCCCAAAACCGGCCCGGGACCCCCCAAACCGGCCTGGGACCCCCCCAAAACCGGCCCGGGACCCCCCAAACCGGCCCGGGACCCCAAAACCGGCCTGGGACCCCCCAAAAACCAGCCCGGGACCCCCCAAAACCTTCCCGGGACCCCCCCAAACCGGCCCGGGACCCCCAAAAACCGGCCCGGGACCCCCCAAAACCGGCCCGGGACCCCCCCAAAACCGGCCCGGGACCCCCCAAAACCGGCCCGGGACCCCCCAAAACCGGCCCGGGACCCCCCAAAACCGGCCCGGGACCCTCCAAAACCGGCCCGGGACCCCCAAAAACCCCCCCAGGACCCCTCCAGGACCCCCCAAAAACCCCCCAGGATCCCCCCAAACCCCCCCAGGACCCTTCAAACCCCTATAAGACCCCCCCAGGACCCCCCCAAACCTCCCCAGGACCCCCCAAACCCCTATAAGATCCCTCCAGGACCCCCCAAACCCCTATAAGAACCCCCCAGGACCCCCCAAACCTCTCCAGGACCCCTCAGGACCCCCCCCAGGACCCCCTCAGGAGCCCCCAGACCCCTCCAGGACCCCCCAGAACCCCCTCAGGACCCCCCAAAACCCCCCAGAACCCACCAAAACCCCTCCAGGACCCCCTCAGGACCCCCCCAAGACCCCCCCCAGGACCCCCCAAACCCCCTCAGAACCCCCCAGGACCCCCCCAGGACCCCCCAGGACCCCCCTCACTTTCTCCTCCCGGGATCGGATCCGTGGCCGGAGCAGGGCCCCTCCTTCCTCCCCCTCCTCCTCCTCCTCCTCCTCCTCGCTGTCAGCCACGAAGGCTCGGAAACTGCAGGGGGGTGGGGAGGTCGGGGGTCACCCCCTGGCGCTGAAGACCCCTCCCCAAAACACCCCGAGACCCCCCCGGGCCCCCCCTGACCTCTCCTTCAGCGCCCGCTGCTCCTCGGCGTAGCTCCGGGAGGATTCCAGCTGGGGAGGGGGCGGGAAAAGGGAATTTGGGGGGGTCCTGGGGGGTCTCGGGGGGATTTTGGGGGTCCTGGGGGGGTCTAGGGGGGATTTTGGGGGTCCTGGGGGGTCTCGGGGGGATTTTGGGGGTCCTGGGGGGGTCTCGGGGGGATTTTAGGGGTCCTGGGGGGGTCTCGGGGGGATTTTGGGGGTCTCGGGGGGATTTTGGGGGTCCTGGGGGGGTCTCGGGGGGATTTTAGGGGTCCTGGGGGGGTCTCGGGGGGATTTTGGGGGTCCTGGGGGGGTCTCGGGGGGATTTTGGGGGTCCTGGGGGGGTCTCGGGGGGATTTTGGGGGTCCTGGGGGGGTCTCGGGGGGATTTTGGGGGTCCTGGGGGGGTCTCGGGGGGATTTTGGGGGTCCTGGGGGGGTCTCGGGGGGATTTTAGGGGTCCTGGGGGGGTCTCGGGGGGATTTTGGGGGTCCTGGGGGGGTCTCCGGGGGATTTTGGGGGTCCTGGGGGGGTCTCGGGGGGATTTTAGGGGTCCTGGGGGGGTCTCGGGGGGATTTTGGGGGTCCTGGGGGGGTCTCGGGGGGATTTTGGGGGTCCTGGGGGGGTCTCGGGGGGATTTTGGGGGTCCTTGGGGGGGTCTCGGGGGGATTTTGGGGGTCCTGGGGGGGGTCTCGGGGGGATTTTGGGGGTCCTGGGGGGGTCTTGGGGGGATTTTGGGGGTCCTGGGGGGGTCTCGGGGGGATTTTAGGGGTCCTGGGGGGGTCTCGGGGGGATTTTGGGGGTCCTGGGGGGGTCTCGGGGGGATTTTGGGGGTCCTGGGGGGGTCTCGGGGGGATTTTGGGGGTCCTGGGGGGGTCTCGGGGGGATTTTAGGGGTCCTGGGGGGGTCTCGGGGGGATTTTGGGGGTCCTGGGGGGGTCTCGGGGGGATTTTGGGGGTCCTTGGGGGGGTCTCGGGGGGATTTTGGGGGTCCTGGGGGGGGTCTCGGGGGGATTTTGGGGGTCCTGGGGGGGTCTCGGGGGGATTTTGGGGGTCCTGGGGGGGTCTCGGGGGGATTTTGGGGGTCCTGGGGGGGTCTCGGGGGGATTTTGGGGGTCCTGGGGGGGTCTCGGGGGGATTTTAGGGGTCCTGGGGGGGTCTCGGGGGGATTTTAGGGGTCCTGGGGGGTCTCGGGGGGATTTTGGGGGTCCTGGGGGGGTCTCGGGGGGATTTTGGGGGTCCTGGGGGGGTCTCGGGGGGATTTTGGGGGTCCTGGGGGGGTTCTGGGGGGTTCTGGGGGGTTTTGGAGGGGTCTCGGGGGGATTTTGGGGGTCCTGGGGGGGTCTCGGGGGATTTTGGGGGTCCTGGGGGGGTCTCGGGGGGATTTTGGGGGTCCTGGGGGGGTCTCGGGGGGATTTTGGGGGTCCTGGGGGGGTCTCGGGGGGATTTTGGGGGTCCTGGGGGGGTCTCGGGGGGATTTTGGGGGTCCTGGGGGGGTCTCGGGGGGATTTTGGGGGTCCTTGGGGGGGTCTCGGGGGGATTTTGGGGGTCCTGGGGGGGTCTCGGGGGGATTTTGGGGGTCCTGGGGGGGGTCTCGGGGGGATTTTGGGGGTCCTGGGGGGGTCTCGGGGGGATTTTGGGGGTCCTGGGGGGGTCTCGGGGGGATTTTGGGGGTCCTGGGGGGGTCTCGGGGGGATTTTAGGGGTCCTGGGGGGTCTCGGGGGGATTTTGGGGGTCCTGGGGGGGTCTCGGGGGGATTTTAGGGGTCCTGGGGGGGTCTCGGGGGGATTTTGGGGGTCCTGGGGGGGTCTCGGGGGGATTTTGGGGGTCCTGGGGGGGTCTCGGGGGCATTTTGGGGGTCCTGGGGGGGTCTCGGGGGCATTTTGGGGGTCCTGGGGGGGTCTCGGGGGGATTTTGGGGGTCCTGGGGGGGTCTCGGGGGCATTTTGGGGGTCCTGGGGGGGTCTCGGGGGCATTTTGGGGGTCCTGGGGGGGTCTCGGGGGGATTTTGGGGGTCCTGGGGGGGTCTCGGGGGGATTTTGGGGGTCCTGGGGGGGTCTCGGGGGCATTTTGGGGGTCCTGGGGGGGTCTCGGGGGCATTTTGGGGGTCCTGGGGGGGTCTCGGGGGCATTTTGGGGGTCCTGGGGGGGTCTCGGGGGGATTTTGGGGGTCCTGGGGGGGTCTCGGGGGGATTTTGGGGGTCCTTGGGGGGGTCTCGGGGGGATTTTAGGGGTCCTGGGGGGGTCTCGGGGGGATTTTGGGGGTCTTGGGGGGGTCTCGGGGGGATTTTGGGGGTCCTGGGGGGTCTCGGGGGGATTTTGGGGGTCCTGGGGGGGTCTCGGGGGGATTTTGGGGGTCCTGGGGGGGTCTCGGGGGGATTTTGGGGGTCCTGGGGGGGTCTCGGGGGCATTTTGGGGGTCCTGGGGGGGTCTCGGGGGCATTTTGGGGGTCCTGGGGGGGTCTCGGGGGGATTTTGGGGGTCCTGGGGGGGTCTCGGGGGGATTTTGGGGGTCCTGGGGGGGTCTCGGGGGCATTTTGGGGGTCCTGGGGGGGTCTCGGGGGCATTTTGGGGGTCCTGGGGGGGTCTCGGGGGCATTTTGGGGGTCCTGGGGGGGTCTCGGGGGGATTTTGGGGGTCCTGGGGGGGTCTCGGGGGGATTTTGGGGGTCCTTGGGGGGGTCTCGGGGGGATTTTAGGGGTCCTGGGGGGGTCTCGGGGGGATTTTGGGGGTCTTGGGGGGGTCTCGGGGGGATTTTGGGGGTCCTGGGGGGTCTCGGGGGGATTTTGGGGGTCCTGGGGGGGTCTCGGGGGGATTTTGGGGGTCCTGGGGGGGTCTCGGGGGGATTTTGGGGGTCCTGGGGGGGTCTCGGGGGGATTTTGGGGGTCCTGGGGGGTCAGAGGTGCCCCCCAAATCCTTTTCTTTTCACCTTTCTTCGTTTGGCCGCTGCGGCTTCGTCTTCCTCGTCCTCCTCGTCCACGTATTTGCTGTGGGGAGGGGGAGGGAGGAAAAGCCCCCCAAAATCTATCCGAAAATCCCCAAAATTCATCCAAAAACCCCCAAAATTCATCCAAAAACCCCCAAAATCCATCCAAAATCCCCCAAAATCCCACAAAATACCCCAAAATCCATCCAAAAATCCCCAAAATCCATCCAAAAACCCCCAAAATCCATCCAAAAACCCCCAAAATCCATCCAAAAACCCCCAAAACCCCCCAAAATCCATCCAAAAATCCCTAAAATCTTCTCAAATCCAACCAAAATCCATGCAAATTCCCCCCAAATCCCACAAAATCCATCCAAAAATTCCCAAAATCTTCTCAAATCCCCCCAAAATCCATCCAAAAACCCCCAAAACCCCCCAAAATCCATCCAAAAACCCCCAAAATCCATCCAAAAACCCCCAAATCCCCCCAAAATCCATCCGAAAACCCCCAAAATTCATCCAAAAACCCCCAAAATCCATCCAAAAATCCCCAAAATCCCCCAAAATTCATCCAAAAATCCCCAAAATCTTCCCAAATCCCTCCAAAATCCACGAAAATCCCACAAAATCCCCCCAAAATCCCCCCAAAATACCCCAAAATACCCCCAAACCCCCCAAAATCCATCCAAAAACCCCCATAATCCCACAAAATACCCCAAAATACCCCCAAAACCGCCCAAAATCCATCCAAAAACCCCTAAAATCCCCCAAAATCTTCTCAAATCCCCCAAAATACCCCAAAATACCCCCAAAACCCCCAAAATCCATCCAAAAATCCCCAAAATCCCCCAAAACCCCCCAAAATCCATTCAAAAACCCCCAAAATCCCACAAAATACCCCAAAATCCATCCAAAAATCCCCAAAAATCCACCAAAAATCCCAAAATCCCCCAAAATCTTCTCAAATCCCCCCAAAATCCCCCCAAAACCCCCCAAAAACTCCCAAAATACCCCCAAAATCCCCCCAAAATCCATCCAAAAACCCCCAAAATCCCACAAAATACCCAAAATCCATCCAAAAATCCCCAAAATCCACCAAAAATCCCCAAAATCCCCCAAAATACCCCAAAAAATCCCCAAAATCCATCCAAAAACCCCCAAAATACCACAAAATACCCCCAAAACCCCCCAAAATCCAAATTGCCCCAAAATCCCCCTAAAATCCCACAAAATCCCACAAAATCCATCCAAAAATCCCCAAAAATCTTCCCAAATCCCCCCAAAATCCATCCAAAAATCCCCAAAATCCCACAAAATCCATCCAAAAATCCCTAAAATCTTCTCAAATCCCCCAAAATCCCCACAAAATCCCCCAAAATCCCCCAAAATCCCCCCAAAATCCACCCAAAATCCCCCAAAATCCATCCAAAAACCCCTAAAATCCATCCAAAAACCCCCAAAACTGCCCAAAATCCATCCAAAAACCCCCAAAATCCCCCAAAATCCATCCAAAAATCCCTAAAATCTTCTCAAATCCCCCCCAAATCCATCCAAAAATCCCCAAAATTCATCCAAAAATCCCCAAAATCCCCCAAATCCCCCCAAAATCCCACAAAATACCCCCAAAACCGCCCAAAATCCATCCAAAAACCCCTAAAATCCATCCAAAAATCCCCAAAATCCCCCAAAATCCATCCAAAAATCCCTAAAATCCCCCAAATCCCCCCAAAATCCCACAAAATACCCCCAAAACCCCCGAAAATCCATCCAAAAATCCCCAAAATCCACCAAAAATCCCCAAAATCTTCTCAAATCCCCCCAAAATCCCCCAAAATCTTCTCAAATCCCCAAAATCCATCCAAAAACCCCCAAACCCCCCAAAATCCATCCAAAAATCCCCCAAAATCTTCTCAAATCCCCCAAAATACCACAAAATCCCCCAAAATACCCCCAAAATCTTCCCAATTCCCCCCAAAAAAACCCCAAATACCTCCCAAAATCCAAATTGCCCCAAAATCCCCCTAAAATCCCACAAAATCCCACAAAATCCATCCAAAAACCCCCAAAATCCACCCAAAATCCCCCCAAAATCCATCCAAAAACCCCCAAAATCCACCAAAAATCCCCAAAATCCCCCAAAATCTTCTCAAATCCCCCAAAATCCATGCAAATTCCCCCAAATCCCACAAAATCCATCCAAAAATCCCCAAAATCTTCTCAAATCCCCCCAAAATCCCCCCAAAACCCCCCAAAAACTCCCAAAATACCCCCAAAACCGCCAAAATCCATCCAAAAATCCCCAAAATCCATCCAAAAACCCCCAAAATCCCCCAAAATCTTCTCAAATCCCCCCAAAATCCACGCAAATTCCCCCCAAATCCCACAAAATCCATCCAAAAATCCCCAAAATCCATCCAAAAATCCCCAAAATCTTCTCAAATCCCCCCAAAATCCCCAAAATCCCCCAAAATCCCCTCAAAACCCCCCAAAATCCATCCAAAATCCCCCAAAATCCCCCAAATCCCCCCAAAATCCATCCAAAAACCCCCAAAATCTTCCCAAATCCAACCAAAATCCCCCCAAAATCTCCCAAAACCTCCCAAAATCCATCCAAAAACCCCCCAAAAAACCCCAATTCCCCCCCCAAAATCCAAATTGCCCCAAAATCCCCCTAAATCCCACAAATCCCCCCAAAATCCACCCAAAATCCCCCCAAATCCCACAAAATCCATCCAAAAACCCTTAAAATCCATCCAAAAATCCCCAAAATCTTCTCAAATCCCCCCAAAATCCACCAAAAATCCCACAAAATCCCCCAAAACCCCCCAAAATCCATCCAAAACCCCCAAAACCCCCCAAATCCCCCCAAAATCCACCCAAACTCCACACAAAATCCCCCAAAATACCCCCAAAATCTTCCCAATTCCCCCCCAAAAAAACCCCAAATACCCCCCAAAATCCAAATTGCCCCAAAATCCCCCTAAAATCCCACAAAATCCCACAAAATCCATCCAAAAATCCCCAAAAATCTTCCCAAATCCCCCCAAAATCCATCCAAAAACCCCAAAATCCCCCAAAATCCCCCAAAATACCCCCAAAACCCCCCAAAATCCATCCAAAAATCCCCAAAATCTTCTCAAATCCCCCCAAAATCCTCCCCAATCCCCCCCAAATCCTCCCCAATCCCCCCAAAAACCCCTCAAAATCCCAAAAAACCCCAAATCCCCCCCAAATCCCCCCAAATCCTCCCCAATCCCCCCCAAATCCCCAAAAATCCCCCCAAAATCCTCCAAATCCCCCCAAATCCTCCCCAATCCCCCCAAAAACCCCTCAAAATCCCAAAAATCCCCCAAATCCCCCCAAAATCCCCCCCAAATCCCCCCAATCCCCCCCAAATCCCCAAAAATCCTCCCAAAATCCCCCCAAATCCTCCCCTATCCCCCCAAAACCCCTCTCAAAATCCCCCAAATCCTCCCAAAATCCCCCCAAAACCCCTCAAAATCCCAAAAATCCCCCA
>NW_028256193.1:0-22410 GCF_971803275.1 Cyanistes caeruleus | reverse complement strand
TGCTCAGGAAAGATGGTGGTGTAATTTCATATTGGTTTCTTTCAGCTTCTTGCTCTCAGTCTTAAAATCTCTTGATGTGTCTTTGACCAGCAGTTGGAGACTTTGGGAGAGACATTGACTGTGTGATTTGTACCTAGATCATAGACCCATCTGTTTCCCAATACTTTAAATGCATCCCAGCAGTTCTCTAGGCTAATGGTATCTTGACCCTGGGATTCTTCAGAAACAAGGTTTCTGTGATGCTGTCTTTTTGCTTCTGTGTCTAAGACTTGGGAACCACTCGGTCAATGTCAATCAGATCTGCCATGGAGGCAAAGAGGTCAGACAACACATTCACAGATAGATTCACACTTTCCTGCCTGTGTGTAGTACAGCTTGACCTGTGATCTTTGTATGGAAACAGGATTCCACCTTTTCTTCCTCTGTATAGATTTAATTTCCAAGCCCAGATGTTGGACACGGTTGTATCAGAGATCATGAAGAGCTTCTGTGTTCCACACCACAGACAGGAAAAAAAGATATTAAAATCCTTTGAGTTTTATGCAAAAAGAAGGAGCAGGAGAGGACCAAGATTTCTGGAGGGGCATCTGTGACCTCCCCAGCTGCATGCAAAGCTTTGCTTGCAGCTTGAACTTTTTAGCCACAAAGCAGACCAAGCAAAAGACATAATATGTTGGAAACCCAAGTTCATTAATTTTGCTGTTCACAGATATTTGTCTGAAGCAATAAAAACACAACATTTATCCTCCTATCTTCCAACTCATAAGTTTTTACCTTGGCACTGTGCTAGCCCTGAATCTCAGCCTGTGCAATATTTTGTTAGAGACTGTAACTGTTTTAGAGGCTGAAAGTCAAAAGTTCTTGAGATTTAACCTCAAGTAATGTTTTGTAAGGAAAAGGGAGACTCTCAAAGGGGTTAAACGAACACCAGAATTAGATATTAGAAGTTGAATTTTCTGAATTATGATGTATAAAAATTTTTCTCTCAAGGCCTATAAAATAGCATTTGGAGCATTGAAACATCTCCTGCTTTTAGAATATGTAGGTGATGAAAAATGTATATAAAAAGCAATGATTCAAAATATTTCTGAAACATGTAATCTATAAAATGTGTGGCGTGTATGAAATATATTACTACGTAAGAGTTCCTTATCTAGGGCTTGAGCTTAGAAAAGTAGTCAGAAACAAGCCCAAGGTGGGTTGTGGGTAGTCCAGGATAAATTTGACTTTGTGCCTTGCCAGGAAGTTGCTAGGCAGCTCTCTTTGCTGAGCAAATTACAAGTATTTGCATTTTAAGTCAAGCACCCAGACAAATCTTGTGAGCAGTGAGAAAGTAATTAGTTTTGTCTGTGAAGTCAGATGTGCAGAAAAGAGAGCACAGGCCCATAGGGTGAAGGCTGAGGATGTTGAATTTAGTCTTTGGTTAAAAATCTATTTCCTTGATGTTCCTCATACTTGCAGGGTGGTTGTTGCACAAGGGCCATGTTCCTGGTAGAACAGGTCTCGTGGGCAGGTCACCTCTCTTCCAGCATGTCCAGGAAAACAACCTGTCTGGGCTCTTCATCTCCATCTGTGCATGGGGACATAGGTGCTGGAACACCATGTTAGCACATCTGGAGGTCAACAAGGGAATAAGCTTTCATTTCATTAACAGCAAAAGTAGTTGTACTGACAGGGAAATACAAATGCAGAGGAAGAAATTATCTTTATTTAAGTTCAAATGGCTTTATGGATTCATATGTGACATTACTATTCTTTTAATTTACAGTTTATACCTGTAAAAAAAAAAGTGTACTTTTAAAGACCTCCATACATATGTTAATGTAAAGGGATATCTAGAGTCATTTTCACATGTTAGGTACAGACAGGTGTAGAGATACTATCAATATATCAAGCAAAAAAGTGCTGGTAATGAATAAAATCGCCTTAGGGCAGAAAATGAAAAAAGACATTTAAAGACTGGGAGAATAGACATGGAAAACTATTTACAATTTGTTTGTAGTAAGTTAAGTATGAGTGTGATAGGAAAAGGGAAGAAGGAAGGAAGGAAGTGGCTGAAGGAAGGAAGTGGCTGAAGGAAGGAAGTGGCGGAAGGAAGTGGGGAAGTGGGGAAGTGGGGAAGTGGGGAAGGAAGGAAGGAAGGAAGGAAGGAAGGAAGGAAGGAAGGAAGGAAGGAAGGAAGGAAGGAAGGAAGGAAGGAAGGAAGGAAGGAAGGAAGGAAGGAAGGAAGGAAGGAAGGAAGGAAGGAAGGAAGGAAGGAAGGAAGGAAGGAAGGAAGGAAGGAAGGAAGGAAGGAAGGAAGGAAGGAAGGAAGGAAGGAAGGAAGGAAGGAAGGAAGGAAGGAAGGAAGGAAGGAAGGGAGGGAGGGAGGGAGGGAGGGAGGGAGGGAGGGAGGGAGGGAGGGAGGGAGGGAGGGAGGGAGGGAGGGAGGGAAGGAAGGAAGGAAGGAAGGAAGGAAGGAAGGAAGGAAGGAAGGAAGGAAGGAAGGAAGGAAGGAAGGAAGGAAGGAAGGAAGGAAGGAAGGAAGGAAGGAAGGAAGGAAGGAAGGAAGGAAGGAAGGAAGGAAGGAAGGAAGGAAGGAAGGAAGGAAGGAAGGAAGGAAGGAAGGAAGGAAGGAAGGAAGGAAGGAAGGAAGGAAGGAAGGAAGGAAGGTGTTGAATGATAGGTTCAAGAACAAGTTATCAAAGAACATAGAATTAATTTATTTTTTAAAAAAATACTTTTAATTTATAATGAAACTTAACCAGATTGCAGGCAAGGAAAGTATCAAGATCTATCCCTGATGTGCATCAGTACCTATTATGTAGAGACCACAGGCTAATGATCCCTGGCTCTCAGACATTTTTTACCTCATTTACACATTGTCAGACCTACCCCTCCCCTCCTTTCAGCACTGCTCTGGGCTCTTCAGACACATGCAGTGACTAATTTCAATCCATTGGCTCAAAGTCATTCTTGTTTGGATGTGTGGCCAGAAAGACTTATCATATATCTCCACCTCTTGAAAAACATAAAACAGGAGACAATAATAATTATGTATATTTTATATATGCACACACACAAATATATATGCCCACACACATATACACACATATATATATACACACACACATATATATACATATACACACATATATTTGTATACACACATATATGGCAAAAAGAATATAAAAGTTGCAAAGTCCAGCATTCAAAAGTTAAGTGTTCAAAAGTTAGGCAACGTCAGATTGAATTTCTCAAGGCATCCTTAATTTCACCTCCTGGTGAATATGCATTATGATACAGCTTTAATTACGAGGTTGCATACTATTACTTTTCCCCAGGACACCTGCTTCAGCAGGGCACAGGATGGATGGTGCTCACTTAATGAGCAGCTATTCAATATGTTCTTTTATCCTCATTGCTTGGCGTTTGGCCTCAGGCCTTATTTACTGCACACTGCTCAGGCTTGATTCTAAAGACAGAATTATTCATTTCCTACTTGACTGTTCTGCAGTTCTCACTCTATCTGAACACATTACAAACTTTAATGAATCTTTACAATACCCTAGGAAGAGCAAGGTCCACTGACCCCCATTTATAGGTAGCGACCTGCAACATTTGCACTTATCCTTGGTTTTAACATTCATTTGAATTGCTTTCTCTTCCCCCTTTCAGGAGAAACCTTCTTTTACAAGATGTTTTCCACATCTTTTTAATGAATTCTGTGGCTGAAAATTTAAAAAAGCAGTGCAATCTGATGTAGCAGTCCAAGATGGAGAATGTTTGTGCTTTTCACAGAGCAATAAGCTTTCTCTACAGAGTAACAACACTCTCTCTAGATGGGAAAAGATGCCACTTCAGTTACAGAAGTAACTGTTAGTTACTGCTAGTAAATTTACTTTACAAAAAGGCTCAAACCTTCCCCGAACAGCCAATCCCTTGGCTTCACCACAGCTTTGTCCACCTTCTCCAGCTGAGGAGCTGGTCAGTGTCTTCATGGCTTCTTCCCTAATTAGATAATGAATAGATTTGCTTTCAAAATCTAAACTTTATAAAATATGTTTATTATAAACCCTGGAATCTGCATATCTGTTTCTAGTAACACGCAGTTTTAAGTTTCCTGTTTCTAGAAAGAAAAAGAAGATGGGCACAAAAATTGAGTCTTTCCTCTCCTTGTTTAACCTCATCTGTTTACCACATAAAAGTGGATAGTTAAAATAAAAACCTGGTGATAGTCTATCCTGGGCCAGTGAAATCCAATATCCGATATCCTTTGGTGGATTTTTTGGCTTAACAAGGTGGCAATTTGCAGGTGCTTCGGAGAGATTAGACTCTCTAGGAATCACTGAGACAAAATGGTAGAAATGATAGCAGAATGTCTTTGCTGTGCAGCTGGAAGATGACTAAAACATTGACAAATTACTTAAGCATTGATTTCTTTTTTTTTTAATTTTTTTTTTACATATAGGTAAAAAAAACCCAGCTGGGTATGTTTTTGTTTGGTTAGTTTCTTTAACTGAATAAATTCAGCAGCCAAGTTGAGATTAACTGAAGAATTACTGACATGCAAGATGAGAACAACTGAACATCCTGAACAAGGATTTTTAATAAGTAGAAGTTCATGGCATGAGGTTCAGAGCCTGTATAAGAATATATTCTTTTTCTAGACTATATTAACCTGCCTGTATCTGATGCTGCTGTTTTGAGTTCAGATGTGAACTCTGGTAGTGTCAGGTTTAGCTTTCAGACACATGAGTTTGGAAAGCAAGATTTGTTTGAAAGACATGAAAGAAATCCTGGAGAGAGGATCCCAAACCAGCCTGACTCTCTGTAGCCTTTGTGCAAAAGATTTTGTAGTTGCTTTGGTTTTCCAGTGGAAGAATTCTTCACTTCTCTTTTGGTACTGAGGATACAATGACATTTTTTTACCTTTGGTAACTAATGAACACTGTCTTCTGAAATGCCAGAAGATCAGGAAGAGAACTTTGGGTGAACTACATTAATCAGAACTGTATTGTTTTTCCCTTTTCCAGTTCATGGCATATTCTCATTTAGTTCACAGTTTAGAGTGCAAGATAAATGGGCAAAACACAATTGCAGGAGACAGAATTTTCTTTCTTCTCTTTACTTATTTTTGTTGTGTGTACACTCTCCTTCTATCTATCCTGCTCCTAGGCTTAAAGAGAAATTGAATCTTTCCTGAGGGACTGATGGGATAAGGAAAATTTGTTTTCCTTTAAACAAATATAAATTCAAAAACATTATTAAAATTTTCTTAGACTTAGTAATTTCAATTTAAAATTAACTGTAGGATAAACATAATTTAATTTTCAAATGGTTCAAACTTCCAGTTGGAAGAATTTTAAATGAGGTCCATCTTCTTCTGTTGTGCCCCATTCTATACAAGTTTTCCTCTGACCATCTGCTGAAATGCTATTCAGAATGGTGGCACATATATTTTTGGCTTCTGTTTTTTTTTTCAGTTTTCCTTTCTTTTCTGTTTGGAATGTTATCTTTTTTTAATGATGGGTTATGTAACCTGCTTAGAAAATAACATCCATTCAAACAGTAATATAATTTAAACTGCTTCTGCACTGTTAATTATATCACAGAGAATCACTATGGTGAAGAAAAAGGATTTTGCTCCATAAGACTTCCTGGCATTTCATTGTCCTTCATCATCAAAGGTGTTCACACCCAGTTAGTTCAGCTAGCAAAGAAATGGCAAAATAAAGGGATAGTGATTGACAGGAACATGGAAATTAAAAAGCAGCCTCATTGCACAGGTACTTCAGTATTCTGCTCTTCCTGTGATAAGCCTTAGCAAGTAAGTGCCTCCAAAAGCAATGGGTTATTCTTAACCTCTGTTTCTATCATTATTTAAATCTGTAAGATATTTGTGCCAGACTTTGCCATGAGAGTTTCAGAGATTCCATTTGCAAGGAGCTCAATCTATTGTCTGTAATTTGTACAGTTCTGAAACCGGATATGACTGGTTTTTATTAGAAAGGGGAATACATTGATCTGTCACAATACTTTTTTCTTTTTTTTTTTTTTTTATAACCTAAGCAACAAGAAAAAGCCAGACTCTGAGAAGGAAAGGGAAAAATTCTTGTCCTTGTCCTTGTCCTCTGGGGTTGCTCCAAACAAAAAGATTCAGAAAGTAGTCTGAAAAATCCAGTGAGTTCAACATCAGTTATCTTCATGTGGTGTTTTCCCCGTCCTGTTGACTGGTGGCACATACTATGGTGCCAGAAAGTCATCAGTCTGGCAGCTGGGGTGTTTTTGTTTTGTTTTGCCTTGCTTTGCCTTTCTAACACTGATCCAGTAAATATTTGTTGGGCCATTTGTACCATCTGCCATGAAAATGTTAGTCCAAAGAAGAATGACAGACAGGGTGGAATATCTATGTTAAAGCTCCATTTAAAGTGGAACTGCTGGTGCCAGCAGCAGGAAACTGTGAGAACAAGGAAGATAAGCAAGAAATACAGAGCGGAAAAGAACAGAGCCTCAGCAGCTTTTCTAAAGAATCATCTGTTTCCCTTCACCTCTGACCAAAAGTGGGGATCACACATTTCACATCCTTCTCTTTCCTCAAGATGCAGTGAATGTGGGAAAATAAGGACCTACATTTGGATGGCTTGGCACTAGGAGAAGACAAACTGTTTTGGCTCAGTTAGAAAACACAGACTTTGCCCAACGTCTGCAACTAAAGATACAAAATTGTGGGGCTGAAAACCTCTTTGGTTTCTGTCTGCTGCTCCTGTGTGCTCAGGAGCTTCTGTCTGACTCAGAAGCTGGAGGAGGAGTGATTTAGAACCAGGATGGGATCATCTTGGCATTTGAGAGTATTGTTTCAAACAAAACACCATGAGATGCACTAATGTAATGAAATGCCCATGTTGACTCAGGCCAAGGAGGAGAACTTGTGAAATTCTTATAAGTACCTGGGTTTTGATCCCCTCCTCTATTGTGTGAGTCAGCTCCTTATTTAACACAAGAAAAACTCATTAAGTTTCTGCATACTTTTCCTTTTAATGAAACCAGCTTCCTTTTGAGTTTCTTTGTTACTCACCGGATCATTTCAGATGAACACTCTCAAAAAGAAAAGATTTTAAAGAGACAAACAAAATACACCTTCATTTTGTTTGACCTGCGAGACAGAGAAAGGCAAAAAGACCATGATATTGATTTTCAGATGACACATACTTCACCACAGGTCAAGTCAGAGTACAGCAAAATGCATGGATCTGTGTAGCACAAAAGGAAACAATAAAAGGTGATTTCCTGGGCATCAACCACTCACTGTTAGTGTTGCTGCAGCTGTACAAAACCCTGTGTAGTCCTGTTGCTTGACCTTCAATCACTGTAACAATGACGCGTGGTTAGAAAAGCACCAAATTTCACTTTGTTCCATTGCAACATCCTCCACTGGCATTTGTGATGGGAATGATTGTCAGAGAAAATGAGGTGTCAGGATGCTTGGACAAAGCATCACAGACATCAGCAGTGTTAGGAAATCACATAAACAAACCAACAATGTCACGACCAGTGTACATTAATGGAAGAATGATTATTTCAACTGGGTTAAATAAAAACAACCCTCAAAACAGAAAGTGTCTTTCTCCTTTGACAAAGTGATTAAATGATTAGCAGTGTTGTTCTTATTAGCGATTCCTGATCATGTATTTCCTGCTAATATCTGATGCATTTTTGCTATTTCTGGTCATTTTTCTTCACTGTGTCAAAACCAGAAGGTTTCCTTTTTGCAACAGCATGAAAAGTACCAACCTTCTAGCTCAGCTCAAGCCTGATGAGGTTTCACAGACACCAGTGAGCTCTTTTGATGTTTCAGTAGAAAGTAAAACCAAAACAAACTAATCCTTCCTATTGGAAAAAAATATAGCAAATCAGAGTTTGGGAAACCAGGGGTAAATGACTTTTTTTGCTTCTATTGTATAAACAATAAAATTGTTTTCCATGTACTTGATTGCATTGGGTTGATAAGTCTCATTTTGTATGCATATGACAGTGAAAAGAAGTTCAATTTTCTCTTTCCCATCCATTGTCTCAGTGAATGTACTGATTCCCTCAAATTTGAAGAATACAAATTATACTGTTGGAAGTGAAATCAGGATGGCATTTCTTGCTTCCAGACTTCCTTTGCTGCCATGTAGGTTATGCTTGCCTGCATTGGAACGGAGAGTGCTGTGGGCTCTGTCAGTGACAGAGTTACTGTTGTGTGTTTGCAAAAAGACAGTGATGTGAATGAATCTGAAACTGTCATCTTTTCATTGTTTCGTGGGACAAAAGGTAATTTTTAAGTCAGTCCCATGTGTCACTCACATGTGTTCAGCACTCTCTGCAGCACCATCCATTTGCCACCTTCACCCAGCCCTGAGGACTGGGAAGCCCAACTCTAACAAACAGAAAGCATACATTAAGAATAACAAACACTTGTTTTTTCAGTATTCCAGAGAAAGTTTTTCACTGATGTATATGTCTATTGTAGGTTTATTTATTTCAATTGAATTTTGTTTCTACTATTTGACCTTCATAATAGATACAGCAGCTATCAAACATTAATTGATTCATTATAGAAGTATTGATTAATCACAGGCATGGAAGAAGATCATTGCCCAGCAGATTCCAATTTTAATTCCAAGTGATGCTTTTCTCTATCTTGATTTAGTGAGCTCCCACTATATTCTTTGTGCCTTGCTACAAGAGGGATGCATCTTCCTTTCCTTTCAAGCTGATTGACAGACACTTTCAGGCAGGAGATAGCAGCTGCAGCAAACTCACATTTTTGTCTTCCTTGTTTGCCCCAAGTGAGATGAAACTATATAAAGGGAGTTTATTCTCTGAGATCACTAGAGCTGAGACTTGAGGCACTTGGTTTCCTTGTGTGACACAGGACTGCCAACCCTGGCTTTTGCATAGATAAAATTTCCCATGCTTTTTTGAAAGGAATTTAAGTTTTGAAAAAATGAAACATATTTCTGAAAGTACTTGTGTAATGACCAGATGTAGCAAAATTACTTTCATATTGCTTTTCATATTTCATACTGCTATGTGGCAATTTGCAGTGTCACTGCCACTGGGACACTATAGATGTATGCAGTGCTTAAAAGGGCCTGCATAATTTAGTGGCTCACATATATTTTATTTCTCAGAGCAATTGCGTGTTGCCTGGGGGAGAGGAGAAATTTACTATATTAAGCAATAAATATAATGTGTAATTGTGTTTAAATGTAAACTCATATTTTCATGTAATTCTTTTTTTTTAACTGGTCAGCCTGAAGGTAGTAGTTAATTACAAATAATGGCTGGACATCAGGAGTGACTTTATGAAATTCTAAGGCATGTCTTGAAGTACAAAATCTGTTGGTTAGCAGTGCCTGCACATGCGAGTTTTTAATTTCCTCACTCGTTTCAAATATCTAAGTTGGGCCAGAAATGAAGACATTATGTCAATTGCAGACCCCCACAAGGTGAGAAAGTATCAGAGCATCCAGCCATGTCAAAGAGAGATGTATGTCAGGAAAGACGGTGTTGTGGGGGTCAGGTAGGGTGTTTGGCATTGGCTCTGTGCCTCTGCCACTTCTGCATGCTTGTTTTGCCTTTCAGACAGACAGATGGACCTCTGCACAGCCTTGTTTGGGACAGACTCCAACATTTCTATTCTCCAGGTCTGTTCTCACTCTCTGCAGCTGTCATCTTGGGACTTGAGAAAAGTCACTACCATTACTCACAATGGGAGTGGCTGAGAGTGTGGCAAAGTTTCTCCTGTGCAGAGAGTACCTGCTATCCATCATCATCACATCACGGAGTTTCTAGGGGTGTGCATGCTTGCCTTCTCTGGTTGGGCCATGCAGCAAAGCAATCTCTTGCCAAAAGCACAGAACTTTGGCTGAGTGCCAGTCCTGCACCTTTCCAAGAGCTGTGCTTTCAACGTTGAAGGCAAAAGAGAAAATTGCAAGATTTCTGGCTCAGTTCCTCTGGCGGGGCAAACTCAGGGTCTGGGACTGATGTGCCAGAACAGGATGGGGTTTTCCAAATGACATGCCAATGCAAAAGAAGAGGTAATTTGTGTTTTGTCTTCATGAAGTAAGTTGACTGAGTTAGGTTAAACAGTAGTATTTCTCAGACTATTCTGTTTCCTGATACTAATCAAGTATAATTAATCAGTATATAAATATTATAATTATGATGGAAGATAAAGATATGTGAATTGCAACCAGCTTAATTTTTTTTTTCCTGAAAAATCTCTTGAGAAATAAGTTCCTTTTCTAGTGATTGGTTTGTTTTGCTTTTCTTGAAAGTCAATTTTCATTCATGCCTCAGAAGATGAGGGAAGGTGACTAAAGTAATTTTTGGCATTTTTTTTCTTTATTCAGTACTTTTGCCTTGATTAAATCTAGTCAGAGAGCAAGTCACAGGTGATTCAGAGGATGTCTGTATGTGAATATACACTGCTGCTGGGGGGAAGTGTTTGAGGGACGGGAATGGGAGCTTCATGTAAGTACAAATACTCACATCCTGGGATGTGGGAAGCTCTGGGCTTCAGCCTGATACATATTGCAACCTGCAAGGCAGATCATTTAGCAACTGATGGAATTCGTTAGGGTACGACAATGATGACATTTGTATTGGCATCTGTCTGGCAGCAAATATTTTAGTTTCGTGCTAAGCATGATCAAGCCAAACAGGAATTGATTATAAACTCAAGTCAATATTTTGCTGGCAAAAGTAAAGTATTCAGTGAGAAAAAAGCGGCCACTTTTCAGCAAAACTTGTTGTAATGTATTATTAATGCAAAGATGATCAGATAAAAACTGGAACTTGGCAAGCTGTCAAAAACTCAGAGTGAATCAAAAATTTATAAAACACTATTGAGTTAAAACAATCCTATTATAGATCCTAGCAATCAATTTTGCTGAAGCACACTCCTTAGATTATTTTACTGTTGAGACATTAGTACACAAGGATTTAGAGCTTTGAAGATTCCCCCTCTCTCTCTCATTCTCTCTCTTTTCTTTTTCAATGGCATAAAATTAAAAATGAAATTTACACAGTAAATTATTTAGCTTCAGTTCACATTTGGATTGAATAAGAACAATAGAGTTTAAAATAATGGCAGTACTTTTTTCCTTTATGGATTGTATTTTGCTGACTTACATGAAAAATTACTGCTATTACATTCAAGCAGAATAAATTGCTTTATGAAATCTGTAAACTTAATTTGTGCATGCACTCAAGCACTAGCTGCAGACATGATGCTTTCGGGAACGAAAATAACCCTGGTGAAATGATTCTTGGTCTATGGATCTTTTCTGCTTGTGAATGTTTTAAATTTTTATTATCTGTGTCATTCTTAAACATGAGATCCATTTTTCCCAAATTCTGGGCAGTGTCTCTTGGTGGATATATTCTGAAATGGGTGCCTATAACTGTCCATATCTCTGAGCATCTGCCCCTTTTTGTATGGAGATTTCTAAAGTGCCTGCATCATACTTGCATTTAAGCTTCATTTTTCCTGGAGATAGCTTAAAGCAAGGGATGTCTTGAAACATCAGCTCTTCTAGATTTCATCTTTGTGTCTCTCACTTAGGAGTTGGCAATTTTTGTTCCTTAAAAGTAAGGTGAGCCCTGAAGGTTTGCTAATTTAAAGCAACGTAGTTCTGAAATAAGGATAAAACTCTTTCTTTCTTGATGCAGGTGTCTCAGAACAGAACGTGAGCTTGCCAGGTCCTGTCATCATAGATACTGCAATGGAACTGCCATAAATGCATTGAAGGGGTAAGGTGTTATATGTACTTTGCTGGGTCTTTTGTCAGATTGCCAGATCTTTCAATTTGTATTCATAAACTAACTTTTCTAAGTGATAAAGTAATAATTGTATATTACTTATTATAAAAGTAACAATATGCTTCGTAATAATTGTAAATAATTACATAATTTACATTCATTAATTATATTATTTACATTATTTATATTAAAAATTGTAAAAAATAGGAGGAAAGGTGTTTAGGAGGGACCTGGAAGATCTTTCTTTCAAGCAGCATTTCTCCTGGAACCGAGGCACACCATCCCAGGAGGGCGCTGGCAGGCACAAGTAAGGCTTGTCTGCAGGTGCAACTCAGTTCCCAGACAAAATGCAGGAAGCCACCTCGGCATGATGCTGATACTGAGCTGATGTCCAGCTTCCCCAGCTGGCTGGCGAGCCATCCTCAGCACTACACTAGCCACGGGCTCCCAGCATCCCACCCTGGCTTGAGGCTGCAAAGAGAGCTCACCGGTACTTACCCACCTCCCACTGTGCAGACTACATTGTGTTCTCATCTTAGCAGTGTGGGGAAAATGAAGACTCTTTGTAGGTATTTGAATAATTGATAATCTTAAACTGAAATGGATTAAGCTTTTCTTCATTTACAAGCTCACCTAAAGCCTGAATGCCAGAGCAGCTTTAGTCTGCTCAGAGACGTAATGAAATCACAGTTGATACCGTGACCCATGAATTATTATTTTTAACTTGACATTTCTTTCACGTCACTGCAGCTGTTTTGAGGAATAGGAAATAAATGAAATTACTGGGTTCTTTCTTTTGAACTAACAGTCTATTGTCAGGTTTATCATGTTACAATGGTAGCAGCAATTGCCTTAAGTGATTTTTAATGGATAACAGTACACACCGAGTTATGATCTTGTCAGTTGTGAAAACTAACCAGGGTTAAGTTTCATCAATATTTGAATAGAAAACTGAAGAAATTCGTGAGGGCTAAAGAAAGCTTTGAGAACAACAGGTTATTAGGAAAAGATAATAACAACAGGAAAATGTATTGCTGCTAATTAAAATTAATTGGCCATAATCTTCTCAAAAAATTAATGCAAGTGCAGCTGTTTATGCAAAATATGGATGATGAATTTGTAATTAAGAAGAACAGAAATTTTAGAAATACAGTCACAATTATTTCATTTACATGTATATGTCTGTGTTTGTGTATATATATATACACATGATCAGCTTCATATTTTCCAGTCTGATATTTGTCAGGTGAAAATGTCACACTGAAATTATACACATACACAAGCAGAGGCAAGTTCTGCTGTTTTGACATGACATAGGACCTAACATGTAACCAGTACTTTAAGATCAATAATATAAAATTTTACTGTGATACAGTCCAAAAAGCCGGTTGCTTCCAGGCTCCTGTTATGCTAGACTCTGGAAAACATAAAAAAGAAGCTATCCCTAGCTTTTCCAGTCAGACAGAGGAAAGGGGATGGGAAATACAGTCTGCAAACAAAGAAATGAGTAGTTGTTTTCCACTAATTTATATTAATTACAATTTTACTCATTTTAACTATGCTCAATAAGGACAAGAGGATAAGAGCAGCCACAAAAGAGAAGAGGAAAAGTCATAATGCATGACACTTTGAGATACCTAAGTTTAGGTGGCTACATGAGTGTCTTCCTCTGCTCTGGATGTCTAAGCTGTGTTCCATGGATATTTAGCTGAGACAGGAATCAAAAGAGCCATTCAGATCACATACCAGGTGGTTTATCAGCCAGACTACTCCCAGAGACACTGTTAAGGGTATGGAAATGAAACTGATCCTGCAGTATAAGGGGCCTATTCTTCAAGTAAACCATTTTACAGGGTACCATAATCACCTTCCTACCTGAATGTATTGCTTTGTAACATTCAATGCTCTTAATTTAAATTAATTCTTATTTGAGGCAATGTATGTGTGAGGTAAAATCTACGACATGGCTTTGGGATCACAGGCTTTCCTCTCCCTCCATGAGGGATGAAAGAGATACAGCTCAGCAACACAAATCTTCCCCAACCCTTCCGCAGCACAGCTGTGAACTTCTGATTTGAGTGTAACTTTTCATATTTGTTTTCATATTTATTATTTGACCTATATTTTGACTTGAATGGCTTTCCACACATGTAAACTTAAACAATTTTTTTTTTTTTAATTTGGGCTTTCAAAAACACCCTTTGCTCTCAGCATCAGAACTCAGCACCCGCACTGATCTAATGAGCAGAAAACAATCTCTTGAATACTTTTAAGAGCTTTTCTCTAAATGATGTTGTACCAGTTATCTAATGATGCATGAGAATGACATCAAACTGGAAATGCTCTTACTAATGTTTCTGTGTGATCACAACATAAAAATGTCAGATGTTTGGGCTTGAACTTTTTGAGTGACTTGTATCACTTGATGCTCAGGTATGAGTCATTTTCCTTCTGTGTAGTGGGTGGCTTTAAAGCCATGGCAAGATTGTAGCTGTTGACTTTTGCAGATTCTGTTTGAGGATCAAGAATATGATTTTTATCAGAGAAGAAGAGTAGGCCATGGCCAGGGCTATCTTCTAACATCTGAGGTTAATCTAATTTCTCTCCATTTTCTACCTCTATTGCAGATAAAGTGAATTTTTCCACAAATGCTGTTTCCACACAAGAATATCACCAGCCATGCCATTATCTCTGAGTTACCTAGAACTGTATTGTAGTTTCTTGAATGATCATGCTGGGCTTGCTCTCTCCTTCCCCACTCTGCTCCCACCTGAGCTACTTGGCTGTGATCTGCAGCTCTGGGCTGTAGAAGGAGCATGCCACGGGGCTTACAAGTAGAGCTTTCAGCTTATTAGCATCTCAGCCAGTAAAGCATTTGATTCCACAGGGGCATGTCAGGAAACCTCAAGAAAGATCTTCTCTGAATTAATATCTTTTTGGCTATTAATAATGTTGACCAGCCCATAAAACTACCAGTAATAAGAACTACCAGCTGCATCTAAAACCCTGGTACTTTAAAAACCTTGAAAATACCTCCAATGTGTATGGTGACCCATTGTCTCAAATGAAGTCATCAGAAATGCAGTGTTTGATGACTACTACCTCAGTGTGATTCACTCTAGTGCTGGATAATGTATTGCTTACTTTTGTTGGTTTCAAAAGAACAACTGTAATAATCAATTATCAGTAGGCAGTGGTTTCCTCCATGTTCAAATACATCAGTTGCCAGTTGCTGTCAAGCTCTGCTGGGTGCATCACAAATGCTCACAACTTCCCAGCATTTCTGTCTGGTACTTTGCACAGTGGCAGCAATTTCTGACCATTTTTACTCTGTGCATCCATGTAGGCCCAGAGAAGTCCACTTGTTGCCCAGTTTTTTGCATAACATCATCTGAGGTGTCCTCACGAATCTTTTCAGCCTCTTGGTGCATTTTAATTGGAGTCTCTGCTTTCCCCTCTTTCTGCACTTGCTCTTTCTCTCAGTCACCTCTGGGTTTGTTTCCATTCTAAAAGTCTCTGGTAGTCAAGGGAACTAGTTTCTGGGCAACAAAGTGTGAGCTTATTATTTCTTTTAAAGGACTCACTGCATTGTCACTCTTAGTTTCTCTGTTTTCCAGCTCCTATATCTTGCAGATCTGATAACCATTACAGCAGTGAGTGTGTGTGTGTGTGTGTGTGTGTGTGTGTTTGCTCTTTCAAATACTTTTCTTTGTCCTTTTGCTTCATTTTCTTCCATTCTGCATTTTGTCCTTCTTTGAAATTACTGTTTTCTATTTCACATTTGAGGTGTACTTTTATAATTCTAACACTAAGCATGGGAAGTCACTGTGGCACCAAAGACAAAGTTTTGTCTAGAATGTCCTTTTATTCACATTATATAATATAAGAGCAACCAGACTGAGTTGAGAAAAAGATCTATCCAGCCCAGTGCCTTACTCCTGGAAATGGCTGACAGCAGATGCCAAAGGATGAGTTTGAAAAGCTGTTAGCTATCTGTGATACTACTAAAATATTCCCCAAGCGTTCTACAAGTTGCAGATCAGTGGTTTCATAAACCAATGCATTTGGAATTTTAGGACAGTTTATTATTTATTTATTTTGCAATTAATTACTCTGAAAAAAATGTATTCTTTTCCTTGGACAGGTTGCTTTTTGTATCTCCATAAGCACTTATGTAAAACCTCCCGCAATCTGAAGCAAGAAATTCCGCAGCTGAAATACAAGCTTAGTGAAGAACAACTTGCTTTAATTTTGTTTTTAGGAACATACCATCCCTGAATGTCTATTGATGCTTTCTTGTTCTTGTACAGAAACAGACTGCAAAGTCTTTCTGAAATGGTCTAATCCTGACCTTCACAATTTCATAATCTTCTGCCTCTCTCAGTCATTGCTTTTCAAAGCATGATGTTTTCTAGTTTGATTTGTGTTCTTTTCTTTATTGTTCTTTATGCTGGCAATTTTGGTTTTTGATCATAACTCCTCCTTGCTAAGATTTTCAAGGAATTTTCTACTTATCCACTAGAAGCCTAGGATCTTGGTCCTAAAGGGTAATATCAAACAAAATTTCCCAATTTTGTATCAGAAGTTTTTCCTCATTGTATCTTTCTCTACTTTGAGTTATGATGCCCAGTCATTCAGCTTTAAGAGGTCCTTTTTCCACTTCTAGTCTTCAACTTTCCAATCCTGAACAACCCAGTATTCTCAGTAAACTTTGCCACTTCACTGCCCACATTCCACAGCCACAGCATCACAGCATATTAAGAATATGTTAAGCAGCATGAGTTCCAGCATGGTCCCTGTAGGACTCCACTGGTGACCTCCCTCCACTGTGAAAACTTGCCATTTACCCTTCCTTCCAATAGCTTAATCAGTTGTTTATTCATGCAACAACTTTTATCCCACACCCATTTAGATACCTTAGGAAATTATGTGGAAGAACCTTGCCAAATGACTTTTGGAAATCCATATAGACTGTATCAGACTGCTCTCTTTCATCCAGATGAATGAAATACACATTTAAAGTGGTTTTTAAAGTGTGAATAATCTGACCTATTTTCCAGTCACCTACATTAGGATAAAGAGAAGCTACCCTTGGAGTGCTTATTCACTCCATTGACTTGAGAGGCACTCTAGACATACAATCACTGGCTTCAGTGAGCTATCCAATAAAGACCACAGGTATCCTGCCTTTATGTACAAAAATGTATAAGGAAATATGCCTGCAACTTCCTGGCCCACAGATCATTTATCTCATAGAGTCCCATAGTTGCTGCCCCACAAAATTAACCTCTTCTCTCCTAGAGCAGTTTTCTGAAATATATCTTGCTCCAGATTCCATCCATTTGTTCCATTATTTTTGTCATTTTTCTGATGCTATGCATTAATTTCCTTTGAATGCTTACCAAAAGGGAGACCTCCAAGGAAGTGCCATGGTTTAATCCCATCCTTAACCATGCCTCACACAGCCCTTCACTCCCTACACCACTCCAGTGAGATGGGAGAAAGAACAGGAAGGGTGTAGCAAAAAATCATAGGTTGAGATTAATACAGGTTAATAGGTAAAGTAAAACTGGATGAACTGCAAGAAAAACATAACAAAATTTTTTGCCTCTTCCCACGGGCATACATGGAAGGAATCTCCAGGAAAGTAGAGCTTCACCACTTGGGAAGACAGAAGCATAGAATGCTCTGAGTTGGAAAGGAATTGAATCCAGCTCTTAAGTGAATGGCCCATGTAGGGATCTAACCCACAGCCTTGGTGTTATTAGTACCAGGCTCTAACCAACACCATCTTCCCTCCTTCTTCATTCTCCCAAACTAATATACTGAGCATGGCAACACATGGTCTTGAATGTCCCTTCAGTCAGTGTGGTCAGCTGTTCTAGCTGTGCCCCCTCCCAAATTCTTGAACCCCCCTCTCTGCCTCTCTCAGCCTCCTCTCTGGGGTGTAGCAAGAAGCAGAAAAGACCTTGGATCTGTGAAAGAGTTGATCAGCAGTAACTAAAACATCTCTCCATTATCAACACTGGTTTCAGCACAAATCTAAAACAGCCCCATACCAGCTACTATGAAGAAAATTAACTCTACCCCATCCAAAACCACCACAGGAGAACAGGGAAAGCTACTAGGGGAGGGAGGGATGTTAATAGAGCTTTTAAAGGCTGAATTCCCTCTTATCAGCTCACATCCATATGCCTGGGCACAGAGGAAGAAGTGAGATCCCAAGACACTTCCTTTATGCCCTCAAGGGTTCCCATCTGGCAACCTGTCACACAATGCTGTCTGAACACATGCACTTTCCATTACTTAATATTTATTTTCAAAACTGCAGTGTTTGGTTTTATGCTGTATTTTTGGTTTTCTTACATAGACTAATTTTATTTCAGATTGACCATTTTACACAAATGAAAAGGTACAGATTCCAATGTTCAATGTCTAACTTAAATATTTCATCTACTCATAAAAACTGAGAGAAATATTGATATATTTGTCAGCTATTCTTATTGTAATGGAGAAATAACCGTTTCTACCACCTACTACAGGCAATTTCACCTTATGAATATGTTTTCTGTAGATGATTGAGAGTTTCTTTTTTCAAAGGTTTCAAACAGTTGTTACAATTAACCCAATCAGTTTCCCTTTATGTTAAAGATATTAATTATTAGAACTCAGACAGATGTATTTTCTCTATTTCATCTCATCATAGTAATCCAGATTTATTCTAACAGTTTGGTTGGCTGCATTTCTACTGATAAAGAATTGGTGTGGGACAGCTTCTTCATCCTTCTGGTCCCCTCTGTTTAGTGTTTTTGTCTTCCTAAGAATGCCTGATTTTTATATTTTCTTTTCCATAATCTGCTGAGTTTATTATTTAATATGATTAATTCCGAAGTATTTTCTTCCATTTTCCAGATCATATAGCAGCACCTATTTCAAAAGCCTAATGGCAGTTTGTGATTAGAAAATTTTAGTCTGAATGGGCTTAAAGCCTTACATGTTATTCTTAGGCAACCACTACAGCCGTCTTTCTTGATTTAGACTAAATGCCTATAATTCTACAGCTAATTAAATTAAATCTTTGAATGCCCTATCTCTAGACTTAACTATCAGACCACTTTAGAAATATGAATATTTTAGGGGGTTAAAATTAGATGATTTATAGTAATGTATCTGGGGATTTTATTATGCCTCCTTTGAAATACATAACATTATTTAATTCCAGATTAATATGTCTAGCAGCAAGTCCCTCAGTATTTCTGACTCATGAAGAATAAGCCCTTGTTCTACCATCTGGCTACTGCTGATTTTGCCCATGCTTCCAGACCAGACCCATCAAATGTCACTTGTTTTTGGCCTCAGCCTTGCTCTCTTTCACAGTGATATCTGTCCCTCTCAGGTTTGTATTGAAATGTTGAGCCTCTCTTCTGCTTTTGAGTCTCAGCAATGGCTATGGAGCCCAGGTCTTCTATTGAGGTGTGCCTGGAATGGGGGCTTTGTTGGAATAGCCATCGGTGCAGGCCACCAGCATCCATCAAGAGGATCTTTTCTTTGTCAGGGTCATCCCTGTGGTTACCACCTGAGGTACCTGCTGCTTTCTACTGTTTCCCACATGGACAGGACATGATGCAAAGGTTGGTCCAGCCTAAGAAGGTGGTTCCCCAGAGGAGGAGCAACTCCTACTAATGTAAGGGTGGCATAGGGATAGATGTGTACAAACACAGCTCATCACATCGAACTTCTGCTTTTTTGACAAAGCAGGCAAAGGCTGGAAGACACAGAGGCTGAATGTGGCCGTGTGTGTCGTTGCAGAAGTGGAGTCCTAAAAAGATGGATTTATTTCTTCTCTGTTGTGCAGAGTGGGGAGTCAAACCCCAATCTCCCAAGAGTGCCTTGGCTATAAGACTGAATGTCTCCACTGTGGTGATGAACTGCTTTTCAGATGAGTTGCAAAGCAGTTAGCTTGCTCCTCTGCAGTCATTAAAGATCCCAAGATTGCTTTCACAAGCTTCCAGCGGTGTTACTTAACAGAGTATCCTGGCTGCAGTCCAGCCTGGCTTACTGTAGACCACATCTCTAGGCTTCCATCATTTCAGCTGTGAAACGTAAATCATCTCACTCAGCACCGCCAGTATTGCTAAAGAGTTACAAAGGCTTGTTCCATAGCCACTGTAAAGCCATGAAGTAATCCTTTTATATAAAAGCTGTATGCAAGCTATAGTCTGTCTGCATTTCTTGCATTTCTTTTCATTGTTTTCACTATCATTACTCTTATAAAGTATGCTCATCATGGCATGGACTAAGGAACTCTGTGAAATGCCAGTCTATTGCCCTGGACTTGAAACTGATTATGTGCACAGTTGTCAAGATCATGTTTCAATAACATGTATTTTGGATATTCTGCATACAGACAGAAAGGGTTGAATAATTGTGATTGTTTTTCTGACTCTCAGACATAGTCCGTAAAAATTTCTGAGCACCTCTCGAGAATTATCTCTTCACTTTCATGTTAAAGCAGCCATGAGGTCTGAACTAAGCTGTCTTTTCTGCTCGATAGTCCTCTCCAGACAAGACATACCAATGTTAATCCGACTCTGTAGATGTAACCCTGGTGCATTCATATCCAGTAGCTCTGCTGTGCCTTTTCCTAGGTCTGACCAGCCAGTCTAATCACAAGATTAAGTTCTATATGGTCAATGGCCTTCACTTTTCTATTCTTTGCTACTGGGGCAAGGCTGTGTTTTCAATACTGCTCTTTTTTAGAGAGATAGTGCAGGAATCAAAATCCAACACAGGTTAGAGCTTCCTTGTCTGCAACCCACACCAGGCACACCTTAGGCCATCATCAACCAATTGACTGCAACATGTATTCCAACCCCAAAATTTGTTATGCACTTTGCTTTTGTTTGTAGCTCTGTTTTTAAAGTATGTCACGGTCATTTTATGGAATTAGTGACTTCATCTGACTGTTTTATGCATTCTGCTCTTTAACACCAGGAAGATATTCATCAGCCCTCTTCAGAAGCTTTGTCTGTATTCCACGCAGAGACTTTTGCCTTCCTCTGCTTAAAATAGCATACAGGTTCAACTTCAGTTTCCTCCATGGATTTTTTCCCCATTCTATTTTTATGTACCGATTTCAAAGCCAGGGTAGTTCTTTTTCAGATATGTAAAAAATTTTCAAAGCACAAAACCATCAGTAGACTTCAGCTTCTTGCCTTCTTTTCAGTTAAGACTGTACAGTATGTCAACACCAGCTTTGGATGGAAAGCCCTGTGCATGGTGAGCTGGTTTAGATTATCTAATTTTATTGCCTTCATTTATCACTCATGATCCATTATACCATTGCTGTATGATATGACTGCAATAACATCTCAGACTTGATTAGAATATTATTTTTTTCTCAGAGTTATTTCTTTCCTGTGACAAAGATTTTGAAACTTTTCTACATAACAAGTGGGTAGTTATTTTTCTTATTATTATCTTATTCCAAATGTATTTCTTACATTATCTAGGAGTGGGAATTAATATTTGAGACCTCTCAGTGGGTCTTTTAACTTTCTAAAACTCAGACAAAGGTGCCATGGCATTGTCAGTTTGCCTTTTTGTTATACATCCTCAAAAAAAAATCCTAAAAATATACGTTTCTATCAAATGAAATCCATCATTTGTTACATGTACTCACAGAAATGTACTTTAGAAATTGCAATATGTAACCAACTTGAGAAAATTAAGTTGATCTACTACTACATTATCAAAGCTTGACTTAAAAAAAAAAAAATCACTAAAAAGAAAGGCCCAAAAAACCAAAATGTAAATTCCTCTTGTCATGCTCCTGTGTTATTGGCAGATGCCCCAGGCAACTCTGATTTCTGTCTCAGATAGTGAAATTATTACCCTAGAGCACAGTGTCTGAAGAGCTCTCAGGGCTTGGAAAAACTCTAGGGCAGCAGACATGTTTAATAGGGATGTGGGATGACTAGGGCAAGGATTTCCAAATCTCACCACCTGCAGTCCTCTTTTATTGGTAACTTGAATATTTGGGCGTGTTTCAGTTTCAGTATTTTCTCCAAGTGGCTGAAGGGGGTAATGAGCAGTTCAGGGCCACTGGCACAACCATCTCTGTCTGTCCTTTTGTGCAGTTTGTCCTCTCAGCAGAGCCAGCCATGCTACAAGCCAATGATGGGCATGGTCCCTTGTGCTGAGTAATGGCAAAGATTTACTCTTAGCACCATATTTCTTCCATCCACTCCTTTTGCTCTGCCCTTCCAGAGGATATGGTTCTGTTTCCTGAGATCCATGTCCGGTATTTGCGGTGACACTGGGCACCACAATGCAGGGGAGCGAGCGCGACCCTACCGCAGGACTCCGGCTCCTGCCTAGCAACAGCATCCACAGGCGTGCTGGTCGTGTGCTCTCTCTCCCCTTGCTGGAAGAACAAATGCTAATATTCTTCACATGTGACTCCAGAAACTGAATAATAGGAGCTGACCTGACCATAAATGCCAGGATCACAAAGTCTCAGGAGTTTAGTGGCTAGCATAATGCATCATTATGCTGGCGAACCAAACTCCTTGCTTGCTGTTTGCAGCCACATTAAATATGAATAAGAGAACTAAA